>NW_004443938.1:15397683-15398740 GCF_000243295.1 Trichechus manatus latirostris | reverse complement strand
TTTTTTTGTTTAATACAGCCTAGAAAATCCATCTCAATAAATTTAAAAAAAAAAATCTTTAGCTGATAAAATAATTGAATAAACACAAAACAACATCTACCAGGATGTCACTGGGTGGTGCAAACTGTTAATGCATATGGCTGCTAACTGAAAAAGGTTGGAAGCATGAGTTCACCCTGAGATGCCTCAGAAGAAAGGCCTGGTAATCCACTTCTGAAAAATCAGCCATTGAAAGGTCTATGGAGCATGGTTCTAAATTAACACACATGAGGTTGCCATGAGTTGAAGTCAACTCCACAGCAACTGGTGTGTTTCTATTTTTTAATATCTACTAGAAAAGACCATATGCTACCCTCATATTTTAATAGCATCAGTTATAAAGAAAATAATTTAATCTCTCCGTTTAAAGAGTTTTTAATACAGATTATGAAAATCTACATGACAATGAAGAGACTGAAATTAACTGAGCCCATGAAATTTAGCTCCTCAAAACAACTAGTAATTTTTATTAGGTTAATCTTATTACATTTATGTGCATAGTATGGATGCCTAAGAGAAATAGGAACCAAGAAGTATTCATGGATAAGGATTATCCATAACCATTCAAATGTAAATGGAAAAAAACCAAAGCACTAACCAAAAGTATGAGATTGAAAATCTTAAAGAAATATGAATAAGCCTGCTGTTGTGAGTTGTAGTTGAGTCCATCCTGACTCATTACAGCCCCATGTGTGCAGAATAGAACTGCTCCATAGGGTTTCCAAGGCTATGATCTTTCAGAAGCAGATTGCTAGGCTTGTCTTCCAAGGTGCCACTTGGTGGGTTAGAACTGCCAACCTTTCAGCTAGTAGTCGAGCGCTTAACTACTTAATACATAATACAATGTCACTAAAATCTTATAAATACAAATAATTAGAAAACATATCAACTTCACATTGTAAAACCTATTTTAAAAATGTGAACAAAAAAAGAAACAAGGATCCATTATCCTACTGTTCAAATATTTGTCTAAGCTTATACACATACTCCTCACTTATCAACTGTCCCGTAACCTGAC
>NW_004443938.1:15394915-15396198 GCF_000243295.1 Trichechus manatus latirostris | reverse complement strand
AATGTTGCAAAGACAGAGTTGGTTAAGGGATAGTCATAGTTCCTATGAACCTCCCTTCTTATCCTACTCCCAAAGAAGTCAAGGAATTGAAAAGGTCCACAGAAATATTTGGGGGGGTCTTAGTCCCAGATGCTGGAATTCTTCCTGTTCTGAACAAAGGAGTTGAAAATCACAATACATTTTCTTTGCACACTTCTGCTTTTAGGGCCAGGTAAGGCAAGAATGTAACTTCCCCCTCTTGGGAGAGAGCCTGGCCATCTTTCTTCCTCTTAGGTTCCTCCATTGCTCTCTCCCCTTCTGGCACTTGGTATTTGCTTCTTTAAATACGGCCAGAGTGCAAAAGGCCTTGAGGCTGCTCCTCCTTGGCAGCAGGACCGGTTACCTGTGTCTCCATTGGCTCCCTTCTCATCCGGGGCCCATTTGCTTGAAAGAAATGCACCCCTTCTCTGATACCCCATCTCTCTCCTCTCAGAACCTCTTTCATCCATTTAGAAATGCAAGCAGAAGACAGAACTAGGATTTGGGAAAGAAGCTTCATAGGCCCACTTAACCCAAGCAAAAGCATTCATCCTGGATCCCCCAGTTTACCAGTTTCCACATCAGTGTTGAGCAGAGATTCCTTGCTCAAAATAAAATATGCCTTTGCATTACCTTAGCCTATATTCATATATTTTTCCCTAGAAACTTCTCAGGGAGTGGTTGTTTTGATTTCAGAAATTGGGTGTTCCCTAGTTTCCTAATCATAGCAATATCTCCTTCTCTCTGCATATACAGCCAAGGAAAGGCTATGCCATTAGGGGGGCTTGTATGCCATTCTGCGTAGTTTACGTAGGTGTCCATGGAAGAGTTTAAAGCCACAGGATGGGATAAGCATTTCTAAAAATCATTTAAGCATCTGTATCAAGACTCTATTGTGAGGAGTGATAGGATGAGGTAGTGATAAAAGAGGCTGAAGACTAAATAAAAGATAGTGAGGACTCCAGCAAGGGAGAGAAAGAGAATAGTAGAAAATAGTTCATAGTTAATAGGGATTAGCAATGATTAGAGTGCGGAATCTGATTGACTAACTGGATGATCCAACTCATCAACTGGAGAAGTTGCTCAGTACGGAGAAAGACAGTGAGCTATGTTTTGAATATGGACGTTTGAGATGCCTCTGGGGAATAAACCTGGAGACCACCAGTTAGCAGAGTGAACATGTGGGGCTGGCCCACGTGAGAGAGATCACAGCACATGGGAGGCAGCTGAAGTCATACATTTAGCTGAGATCAGCAAGGTAGGGT
>NW_004443938.1:15392453-15394218 GCF_000243295.1 Trichechus manatus latirostris | reverse complement strand
TGTTGTCCCATGTAACAGGACTTCCTGTTTTTAAGGTGCAAAGAGAAAGAGGAAGAGAGGTAGAGCAACAAAGACTAGAAAGATATAAGACTAGAAAGATACAAGATATAAAATGCTTCCAGAATTTCTCTATGACTTTAGACCAGGGGTTGGGAAACTATAGACTGTGGGCTAAATCCAGCCTAACAGCTCTTTTGTAAAAAGAGTTTTATTGGAACACAGCCATGTGTATTTATTTGCATATTGTCTATGGTTGCTTGCATGCTATAATGGCAGAGTGTAATAGTTGTGTAGTTGTAACAGAGAGCATATGGCCTCAAAAGCCGACAATATTTACAACCCTTTACAGAGGAAAACTTGGCAGCCCCTACTTCAGACGCAGAAGCATGACCTAGTCACTATTTTTTCTTAAATGTCACTACAGAGAGAGTGAAGACAGCTACATTACGATCTCATCTGTCTCTGTTGATCTTTGCAACAGTTGGGAGAACTGAACTCTGACAGCAAAAAAAGAAATTCACCAGCTCCAGTGTAGACCAACTACACAAGATTTGAAGTGTGTCATCAAGATGGATGGTGTCCTTACAAGTGGATTTCCCAACACGTGGAAAATTAAAGAGAATCTAACCTTAGGTTTAGAGGCATTCACTCTATTTTGGGCAACCATGCTTAGAGATGCTAAAAGGAGCATTGAGGGTGGTACCAGGAGACATTGAGTATCTGGGGGCACATCAGAACAAGAGACTCAAAGCATTCAAAACACTCCTATATACAGAAATCCAGGAATTGAAAAAGCTAGCTGTGATACTGATGCGTCAGTATGAAAATGCACAAAATTGCTTCAGCAAGTAAACTAACCCATTGCTGTCAAGTCAATTCCAACTCATAGTGGCCCTATAGAACAGAGTAAAACTGTCCCACAGGGTTTCCGAGGCTGTTATCTTTGTAGAAGCAGATTGCCACATCTTTCTCCCCTAGAGTGGCTGGTGGGTTTGAACTACCAACCTTTTGGTTAGAAGTCGAGCACTTAAGCACTGTGCCACCGGGGCTTCTCCAACAAGTTAGCACAGGACTAGAAACTGATTGTAAGAATGAAGAATGTTGATGTGTATGCAGCCTGAATCAGGGAACCAGCTAAATGCTGTTGGAAATTCTCATGGCTATCTTTTCCACCATGGCCCCGGGCTTCCTGGTGAGGCACTTTGAAAATTAAATACCAATGAACGTCATACGTGCTGGTAGAAAAACTATAATTCTTGACCATCACTGCTGAAATATCTAAAATTCATATTAAAATATTAATATTTAGAATTATTTGGAGCAACATACGTGGATTTAAGAGAAACAAAATTATCCGTTTTCTGGGAAAAACTCAAAAAAATTAGAGGGACTCAGCGAGCTGGCTTGGAACTTTAGCCCCTCTTTCCCACATCTGTTACGATTATCTGCTCTCAGAAGCTGATGCTGATTGGCTGGGAAGAAAGAATATTAATGATCTCACTCTACCGAGAACCTTTACATAATTGCATCGTTTATCAGACCATAGAGGAATAAGCAGATGGTTTCTGACTATCTTTTCCAGACAAGTTGGCTAAATTATTTGTGGGTCTCAGTGCAAAATGAAAATGTGATGCCCTTTGTTCAAAAAGCAGGAAAAAAGTGCCATTAAAGAGGCAAACGAATAAAGTATCTTCCTTTCTTCCATGGTCTCTCTCTCTCTCTCAACTCTTCACAGTATTTTTAATGTTGTTCTAAATATATATAT
>NW_004443938.1:15389688-15391740 GCF_000243295.1 Trichechus manatus latirostris | reverse complement strand
ATGCTGACCAGGTTTCAGTGGAGCTTCCAGCCTATGAGGGACTAGGAAAAAAGGCCTGGGAATCTACTTCCAAAAATCAGCTCTTGAAAATGCTATAGATCTCAATGGTCTGAGCCTGTTGTTCATGGGGTTGCCATCCGTCAGGGGAGAACTGACAGCAGCTAAAGATAACAACGGAAACCCAGTTGGCATAGTGGTTAAGAGCTACAGCTGCTGACCAAGAGGCTGGCAGTTTGAATCCACCAGGTGGTCCTTGGAAATCCTATGGGCAGTTCTACTCTGTCCTATAGGGTCACTATGAGTCGGAATCGACTACACAGCAGCAGGATTGGTTTTGGTTTGAAAGATAACAACAGTACAGGGAAGTAACATGAGTAAGAAAGAGTAAGAAAGAACTCCTTGGTTGTTCCTGTATCTCAGACTACCATTGCCTTCTTTCTGCATTTGAATGGAAAGAGTGACCTCCCAGGGCTGTCAGCATGCCCACTTTACTCAGCCTGAGCTGTAACAAGCTTACCGTGTACTCACATTGAATCTCTCTGAACCCCCACCCATCCTGGGTCCACTGGAATTCTGTGCTCACGGGGCACTGTGACTGCTATATGCGAATGAGGCAGCAAGAAATGGCAGACACATCTATTACACGTATCTCCTCTGCTCAAGTGCATGCTCCATTGTCCCATCGGACTTCACTTAACAAAACACAAGTTCAAAGGTAGGATGACTAAGAATTTCAAGACAGCAACAGCAGAGCATTGCACCACAAGGAGCCCTTCTCAGTGTGAACCCTGGGCTACTTCACACTCAGGAAGCCAGCTGTGCTTCCAAGTTCATTACCAACCATGCTCACCCCAGCCAGGGTCCTGTCATCCCTAGGATCAGCTGGCAGCAGCGAGAAGCTGATTCTATATAGACTTCAGATCAATTCTAAGCCTCTCGCTCAGTTTCCAACTTCTCCAGATCTGACTGCAGCCACAATAATATGTAAGCCTCCCACAAGCTCACATCTCACTCTCTGCTCAATCCTAGCAGTTCTTCCAGAGTCATCCGATAGACCTTCCTAAATACTGTTTATTTCTTGCTCAAGTGGCCCTGGTGAGGGTGGGACTGGGCGTTATGAACACCCACCTATCTAGGGTTTTTTGTCCTTGGATTCCCTGTCTGGCAGATGCCACCTGAGGAGTGTTAAGGATTGAATTGTGTCCCCCAAAAATGTATGTCAATTTGACTGGGTCATGATTCCCAGTATTGTATGATTGTCCACCATTTTGTCATCTGATGTGATTTTCCTATGTGTAGTAAATCCTATTACTATGATGTTAATGAGATGGATTGGTAGCAGTTATGTTGATGAGATCTACAAGATTAGATTGTGTGTTGGGCCAATCTCTTTTTTTTTGAGATATAAAAAAGAGAGGTGAGCAGAGATACAGGGGCATCTCATACCACCAAGAAATAGCACCTGGAGGAGAGCGTGTCCTTTGGACCCTGGGTTTCTGTGCAGAGAAGCTCCTGGTCCAGGGGAGGATTGATGATGGGGACCTTCCTCCAGAGCCGATAGAGAAAGTCTTCTGCCGGAGCTGACGCCCTGAAGTTGGACTTCTAGTCTAGTAAACTGTGAGAGAAGAGACTTTTGTTTGTTAAAGCCATCCACCTGTGGTATTTCTGTTACAGCATCACTAGAAGACTAAGACAAGGAAGAAAAGCAAAACTCTCCTCCAGGTAATTGCTACTCTCAGTTCCTCAAAAGAGAGGTATGGCCCACATGTGCCCCAGCAACCCAGCAGAGCAGGGCTACATGGGCCTAGTTTCTCCTGCCTCTGTCCAGCTTCTCCTTGTTTACCAGGATGTATTGCTTTTGTAAACACACATGTGCTCAGGCATGCATGAGGCTCCAGCCCTGGAATGGCAAACAAAGCCTGTAAACTTGGACACAGCCCCTCATCTCAGTACATGGTCCCTGATACCCTGTAGCACAATAATGAGAGTAGGTAACCTGTGCTCAAGTCTCCCATGAAGAGCCACATTGGGTTCATTTTATATTAGATACAT
>NW_004443938.1:15383665-15384550 GCF_000243295.1 Trichechus manatus latirostris | reverse complement strand
GGTGTCAAGTCTATTCCAACTCATAGCTACCCTATAGGACAGAATAGAACTGCCCCATAGAGTTTCCAAGGAGAGGCTGGTTGATTTGAACTGCTAATCTTTTGGTTAACAGCTGAATGCTTAACCACTGCGCCACCAGGGCTTCAGGCACTCCTAATACTGACTCTATAACCTTTAAAATCAGGGATCTTGGTTGTAGGGGAGTGGGAAAGGAAGCAGGGTTGGAAGAAAATAAAAAGTAGAAAGTTTATTGCTCTAGCCAGAGTTTGAATGTAGATTCATTAGTAAAAATGAAGTACCTCCCTGGTTAACTGAACTGAGTTTAATCACTCTGAAATAATTCAGTTCTGACAGACAGGATGGGCCAAATGACCTTCTTCCTTGTATTCCATTTCTGGATTTTTACGAGACTTTTCTGCCTCACTGGAAAATCGTCTTAGTCAATCAATTTTACGTATTTGGTTTGGATCACTTTCCTTAGGTAGATTAAGATCCAAGTGGGCTTTGTGTTTTTAACTATATTAATTGCTTGATCAATTCCCAACTCTGAGAAGCTCAGCAAAATGCTTTGTGCTTACATCTTGGCTTCTCTGAAAGCTGCTTCTCAGCTTTTCCTTTCCATTTATTAACCCTGCACTTGCCATGATAATTATACAGATTCTGCACTTCCGGCACTAGTAAATTACATTTATATTTGGATTCCATTAGAGGCTTTCACGCATGATTGAGCTTGTTTATGTTCTTCCTTTCTGATCAAACGGCTTAGATCTAAAGTCTGTCTCCAATTCAGTGGTACGACAAACAAGTTTTATTCTCAAAAAAATAATTTGTAAGTTATTCAAAAAGAGAAAAAGGGGAAGAAAAAAGTGTCATCAAATGCAGATG
>NW_004443938.1:15378137-15381824 GCF_000243295.1 Trichechus manatus latirostris | reverse complement strand
AATGAATACTTCTAAAGATGGGTCATTCTCACCAATCAGCAAAATAGAATTAAATGTGCTAGTATTTTCAGAGCATTATCAGCTAGAAAATAACTGGAAACCAGTTTTCCTAGTAATAAATTCTTAACAATTTAATCTAGTCAATGATATTAACTCAGTATCAAGTTTTCAAGCTTTTTTTAGCCTTAGAAAATTATAATTTCTGAGTAACTAAAACTTGAGAAATAAAAGACATCTTGCTAGCATAATTTGTAATGCGTTCAGTGGTTAAAATAAGAAAAAATTAGCCTTTGAGTGAAACTTAAAACACGTTTGTCAAAAGCTACCAGCCAAAACACAGGAAAGCAATTTATCCAAAATTAGATTGCTTTGAAATACTAAGGTTAAAGGAATCAAGGGAGGGAAAAGGTGGGGAGATAATTTGGCATCATTAAAACCTTCAACGTAGATGGGAGATAATCTAAGTTAACTAGGTGAAGATTAACTCATGTCTTAAAATGCTCTAAACAATTGGGAGCTGTTAGGAAAAATATTCCAAGAAAAAGAAGAGCACAGGGTGATTTCTGTGTCTGTCTCTTAAAAGGATAATGCAGAGCCTGTTGAAATCCTTTTATGGTGAAGCTGTTTTTAGCTTACAAATAACTTGATTTAAAATCCAAGTCTACGAAAAGAGAACTGAGAGTTAGTATCAATATAAGTACAAGAGTCAAACATAGAGTAACTTGAGAAAAGGTGAATTTTTTATTTGAGTCACTGAAATAGGTGTCTGGGTATTACTTGGGGTGTTTGGAGTCACAGAGGAAAGTGGTGCAGAATTAAAGCTATGGGATTTGGTCACGAGGCTGCCTCAGGGAACCTGCATCATATACTTATATCCATTTCCCACAGAGTGTTTAAATATGTCCGTATGCCCATTGCAACAACGGCAACGACCACCTGGATCACAGACTTCTCTTCAGTGGAGATAAAAAATAACTATGTTTAATATAATGGGTCCCCTTGGGTTGTACTTAGCATTTAATTTTTTTTTTAAGTCAAGGAATTCTGTTAGAGAGAGTTTTTCACCCTTTAGACCCCTAAGAAAGCAGGAAAGTGCAGATTAAATGTACCAGTATCCAAAGCTATAGCATTTATATTTTTTTTGAAAAGAGTAGTATTATTTGTTAGAGATCTGGTTCAGTCATTTATAAATAGTCACCTTTGTAGAGCAAGAAATAACCTTGTTTAAAAAACCACTGACATTGTTGTTCTATTGTCACCTGCTGGTAATTGAAAATGTGTTTCTGTCAGTTCGACCTAAGATGGAATGTAATTCTTTCTAAGATCTTGATCTTAAATTGGTAGCAAGAAAGTCAAAGAGGAAAAGCAAGAAGTCTTTACTTGTTCTTTGCACGAGTAATTTTGTCCTGCCCTTTCTGATAATGTGAGTTATTATTCTTACTGACTCTTGGAGGGCAGTAATAGGCTTCTATTTTCTTTTTTTTTTTTTAAGCTGTTGTACTCAATTGATATGGAAGCGTGTCTCTTCCTGGCTTTGCAACACGTATTTGTTTATTTTCAAATATAATCCAGATTACTTTGTTAGAGCAAGCATCTACACACAGCAAACAGCTAAGTCCTTGCATCATTCCTTCAGTTTTGTTTCTTCTGAGAGCCTGTGAGCTTGTTCTAGAACATGGGTAACCTCAGATCCTAAAGTATACCAATGATTACAGGGAAATCGTCTTAAAGACAGTCTCCAGATCAAGGCTCCAGAATAACTTAGACTGTTATCAGCCTCCATTGGGTGTCTCAGAAGGATCACACTCTGCGATGCTTATCTGTACTTTAAGGAACACAAACAGAATTTTAATTACACTTACAACACTGCCTGAGGTAATCATGTCACAGAAAGCAGCAAAGAGCTCTTGTGAAATGCTTTTCTTTCTTTCTTTATTTTTTCTATTTGGGAGAATACAGAAGGCAGCTGGAAATGAGCATAAAAGTCTTTCTTAACCATCAGAGATCTGGAAAAATAAATAAACAAGCTAATTTGGAATTGATTTCTTCCTTCTCATCAAACAAGTACAAGAAAAAAATCACTTAATCTTAGATTTGGGATGCATTTATGAGGTCATATGAGCAAATCTCCTCACTAGAGTAACAATTCCACCTACGTTATTCTGGACAGAGGTCACCCTGACTCTCTTTAAACACTTCTAGAAATTGGGAGCTTCCTTCTTAGCAAAGCAGTCCAGCCCAACTCTTTTATTTGTTGTTGTTAGTTGCCATGGAGAGTCATCCCCACCTCATGGTGACCTTATGTATAACAGAACAAAAAATAGCCTGATCTGGCACCATCTTCATGATAGAGGGTCATCTTGATTCCATTGTGTGGTCACTGCATATTTTGAGTGCCTTCCAACCTAGAGGGCTCTTTTTTCAGCACTATATTGGACAACAGATCACAGATTATAAAGATGGCACAGAACGGGACAACAGTTCATTCTGTTATACATGGGGTTGCCATAAGTCAGAGGTGACTTGATGACAACAACATATTGACAATAATCTGTTCTGATCCATAGGCTTTTCTCCGGCTAATTTTTGAAAGTCGATTGCCAAGCCTTTCTTCCTAGTCTGTCTTAGTCTGGAAGCTCCACTGAAACCTGACCACCACAGGTGAAACTGCTGGTATTTGAAATATTAGTAGCTGCTGTATAATTAATTACCTTTGTGTGTGGCCTTTCTAACCACAGTTCTGTAACTCCCATCTAGGTGATTGTGTGATAGGGTAGCTGTGGCCTACCAAAGGGATTGGTCAGCTTTGCCTTAAAAGAGAGCGAATTCCAGAGCAGAGAGAAAGATCCCACCACCACCAAGGAAGGAGAGACTCAGCAGCAGAGACCTGCAGCAGGAGACAGCATGGTGGGCTTCCTGGGCCATGGAGAGAGAAAGTTGAGTGCTTTTGGGCAGAGACTGAGAGTCAGGGAGAGGTGTGCCTGTGAGTATGGCTGGGAAGAGGCCATCTAGATGGAAGAACTGTATACTGAGTGTTCCTGAGCCTGAACTGTAACTGTTACTTCCTTAATAAACCCCATAATTGTGAGTATGGTCTTTGAGTTCTGTGTGGCCATTACAATGAATTATCGAACCCAGTACAAAGTGCTGTGGGAGGGATGGTTGGTGTCAGAGTTGGTAAAGATGGTGGAGAGAGGAGGCACATCTGACCCCTGCTTCATAGGAATCAGCCTTGAGATGTTGATCTTGATTCCTCTTTCCCCTTGTGAAGAAGTTAGAGGAAGTCAGACACCACCCTTAAGCCATTTTTACAGAAGCATAGCTTCGTGCATAACAATGTGTAAGGAACGCTGTATGACAATCTGACGGGTGGTGGAACTCATTTATGTAAGTGTTCTGTATGTTCAACAGTTCCCTATATTGAGACAAAAATTAATCTCACCTGGAACTTCTTTTTATTGTTCTTTGCACTGTCCTCTGGAGTTAACAGAGTAAATCTAATCAACTCCTGTTTCATATGACAGTCTTTCAGATATTTGCAGATAGCTACCATGACCAGTATTTGTGGGTGCTCTGGTTCAATGGTGCTGATTTTATTTCTTTTGATTTCCTGTACACAGCAGGGGTCTAGGGTTGGAGTTAGCTTCCTCTTCCTCTTTCTTTTTAACCATAATAAGGATGTTTTTA
>NW_004443938.1:15374643-15376217 GCF_000243295.1 Trichechus manatus latirostris | reverse complement strand
AAGAAATATCTGACAAGGTCCTTACTTCAAAGATGTTATGATCCGTTTAGGAGAGTAAAATTAACACACAGAAACCAATATTTAAATGATAATGACATAGGCATGCATGCTAAATAGGCTGGTATGAAATTTAGATACTAGAGGGTCATAAATTCCAAGAAGAGGGTATCAGTGTGGGCTGCAGTTGTCACGGGTGGAGACACGAAGGATGAAGTCTCCTCCAGTGGTTAACAGCTTGGCTGCTAACCAAAAAGGTCGGTAGTTAGAATCCACCAGCCCCTCTTTGGAAACCATATGGGGCAGTTCTTCTCTGTCCTATAGGGTCGCAACGGGTTTGGTTTTTGTTTTTTAAAGGTCCTGAAGGATAGCAAGATTGGAATTGGCGAGGATGGGGAAAAGAACATTTTCCGGGGTGGTTTTTGGGGGGCTCGCTGATACTGAAGAACACTGAAAGATGTAAATATTTTAGAGGAGAAATATTTTCAGGGACTTGATTGCCAAGGAAACCCTGGTGGCATATTGGTTAAGAGCTACGGCTGCTAATCCAAAGGTCAGCCATTCGAATCTACCAGGTCCTCCTTGGAAACCCTATGGGGCAGTTCTGCTCTGTCTTCGTAGGTCGGAAACGACGCGACGGCAACGGGTTTCGTTTTTTAAAAACTTGATGTGCGATTGATTGACAGACAGCTTTGGAAAGCTTTTGAGTCAGGGTAGAAGCGGTTCAGCGGTAGAACGCTCGCCTTCCACACAGGAGATTCAGGGTTGATTCCAGTCAGGGCACCTCATGCACAGCCACCACCCGTTTGTAGGTAGACGCTGGCGTGTTGCCACGATGCTGAACCAATTTTAGCCAAACAGCCAGACCAAGACAGACTAGGAAGAAAGGCCTGGTGACCTACTTCCGAAAATCAGCCGATGAGAACTCCGGATCACAAAGGTCCGATTCACAACCGATCATGGGGATGGCGCCGTAGCAGGCAGCATTTCTTCTAGCTGTGCATGGGATCGCCAGGACATAGGAGATGGGAGCTGACTGGAGGGCAGCTAACAGCAACAGCAAGAAATAGGCTGGCAGTGGGTGGAGGGGGGCAAGCAGAGCAGTGGAACAAGCACTGGACTGAAAACATGGGGTCTGCTCAAGTCCGATCTCTCCCCACTCATAACCAGGTTCCACAGGACCTGGCACTTCAGCAATATGAATTAAAGACGTCACAGTGTTTGATACACGGGAAGTCATTACAAATATATAAGGCAGTGGTGGTTTAATATCATTCTGAGAGTAGTGCCTACAGGAATAAAGAGGGTGGAGACGTGGTTGTAAAAGGTGAGAGGGGGAGGAGGGGGAGCAGAGGACTTAAACACGGGAACTAAAGTGATTAAAAAAAAAAAAAATTGCCATCGAGTCGATTCCGATGCATAGAGTTCCTATAGGACAGAGTAGAACTGCCCCATAGGGTTTCCAAGGTTGAAAGCTTTACAAAAACGGACTGTCACACCTTCCTCCCATGGAGCAGCTGGTGGATTCAAACCACTCACCTTTTGGTTAGCAGCTAAGCACTTAACCACTGCACCAA
>NW_004443938.1:15364502-15365851 GCF_000243295.1 Trichechus manatus latirostris | reverse complement strand
ACTGCTCTGCCATCTTGACCCCGCCTCCCTTTATTCATTCTTAATTATTCTGTGTAAATATCTTATTTTTCTCAAAGAGATGGCAATCTCCATGAAGGTAGGGTCCACATGCTATACTCTTTTTCTCTGTCCCACCCCCAAATGCCTAGCTCACTGTCACAATGAAAATCAAGTCCTTCATTGTCACCACCAGTGCCAGCAGTGCTCCGCAGGAAGTGTTCAGCAGCACAAAGTGAAGACTGTTGAACAGGTGGCAAATGGGTGCTAAACCTGCTGGATGCTAATTGCCAAACGGATGAAGACTCTGGAGTGTATTTGTCCTAAAGCAAATCACTGTATATTTTACTTTGTAATTGTTTTCTAATGATGTATATATTGCCTACTTCCATAAAATATTTTATTTGAGTGACACAACTAACAAGCATAAAATAAGACAACTAAAACAAAATGGAACATGTTAGAAAAAAAAAGGATAAGGAAGAATCTAGTTTTGGCAATAGGTTAATTATTACAAATGAGTGCTCAATATACCTCCGAGCTTACTGGCAGCCAAGGAAAAAAGGTTTTATGGTTGGTTTTGGACAGGGGGAAATATTTAACTTCACCTGAAGAGATGGATTTTTCTCTTATGGTAAAGCTTATAGGAATATTTTGTGTGTGCAACCATTACCACTATTTATTTCAAAAAAAATTTTATCACCCCAAACAGAAATTCTGTATCCACTCCATTAAGCTCCCTATTTCTTCTTCCCCTAGCCTCTGGTAACCACTGATCTACTTTCTGTCTCTACACATTTGCCTATTCTAGATATTTCATGTAAGTGAGATCGTTCAGTGTTTATCCTTTTATGTCTGGCTTATTCTACTCAGCATAATGATTTCAAGTTTCATACATATCATAGCATGTATCAGAACTTTATTTATATTTATGGCTGAATAATACTTCATGTATATATATGTCAACTTTTGTTTCTCCGTTCATCTGTTGTTGGACATTTGGGTTGTTGCCACCTTTTCACTACTGTGAATATTACTGCAATGAACATGGGTATGCAAGTATCTGTTCGAGTTCCTGCTTTCAATTCTTTTGAGTATATAGCCTGGTGTCATGGATTGAATTGTGTCTCCCAAAAAATGTGTGTCAACTTGGCTAGACCATGATTTCCAGTATTGTGTGGTGGTTCTCCATTTTGTGATCTGATGTATTTACCCTATGCGTAGTAAATCCTAAACTCTATTATATTAATGAGACAGGATTAGAGGCAGTTATGTTAATGAGGCAGGACACAATCTACAGGATTAGGTTGTATCTTGAGTCAATCTCTTTTGAAGCCAGCAGAGAAGATAGG
>NW_004443938.1:15362141-15363660 GCF_000243295.1 Trichechus manatus latirostris | reverse complement strand
TTTATTTTGAAACTAATCAGGCTGAGTATCTTTTCATTTGCTTATTGGCCATTTATACATCATTTTTGTAGAAATGTCTGTTCAAGTCTTTTGCCCACTTTTTAATTGGGCTGTTTGTCTTATTTGTTGTTGAGTTTTAAAATTTTTTTTATATATTTAGCATATTAAACCTTTATCAGATTTCCAAATATTTTCTCCCATTCTGTAGGTTGTCTTTTCACTTTCTTGATAATGCCCTTTGATGCACAAAAGTTTTTAACTCTGGCGAAGTTCAATTTATCTATTTATTCTTTTGTTACTCATGCAAACCTATAAAGAATTTTTATGTGAATTATTAATGTGAATTTTTATGTGAACTTAATATATATCCAAGAAACTAAATTGTTAGTATATTGACAAGTGTTTTGCAAAAGACATAGACCTGTTTAACAAATGGACATTTCTTACGTAGTTGCTAAAAGAACATTGATGATCTTTCTGGATTTAGTCATTCCTTCATCCCATAAGAAAATTTTTAAGTGCTTAAAGAGGGTCAGGCCCTTTGAACCAGGTGCTAAGATCTAGACATAATCCCTGTTCTTAAACAGTGCTCTAATTAATGGGGAGACAATACATAAGATAGATATTGTCATAAAATATGGTGAGTACAATGACAAAAAGATGGATAAAGTACTGAGAAAACACAAAACCTAGCCCAGGATATAACATTAGCATTAGATTTAAGGTTAGCTTCAATGGAATTGGTAGCATGATGGAAAACAACAGAGTAGGTGCTCAAAGAATTGGTCCCTCCACCGAAACAACCAGTAAGCTGGTAGAAACTAACAACAACATCAACAAAAAACTTGTGTCTGGCATGTAGGCGAGATGTCTGTGTGTCATATAGAGAGTCATCAATATACAGACAGTATTTAAAGCCACAGGACTGAATGAGATCACTTAGGGCTAAAATGTTGATAGATAAGAGAAGTGAGGGCCAAATCTCAGACACTCCTATGGGATATGGTATAGAAAAAGGAGCAAAAAAGAAGAATAAAAAATGCAGTCGCAAATGACCAAGAGGAAAACCACAGACTGTGGTGCCAGGAAAGCTTAGCAAAGCAGGGAGTGATCAACCATGTCACCTACTGCTGAGAAGTCAAGCAGGGCATGGCTCTGGCATGATATGGGTTATTGGTGACCTTGATCAGAGCTGCTTCGGTTATGGAGTGGGGACAAAAGGACAATTAAAATGGGTTGAGGAAAGAATGAGAGGCAAGGAAACAAAGGCAGTGTGAGCTCAGTTAATTATATTGAGGAATTGTACTATGAAAGTGAAAGTAAAAAGGGTGATGGCTAAATATCTCGGAGGATGTTGTTTTAAAATGTTAAGACATGATTGAGAGTCGTGGGGAATGATCTAGTAAAGATTTGATTGATGTCGTAAGAACGAAAGGGGAGTGAAGTCTGAAGCCAACAAAATGGGAGGGGATAGATTCCAGAGCGCATGTTTAGGGTAGGTGAGCCCGGGTGGCTCAAC
>NW_004443938.1:15350177-15359810 GCF_000243295.1 Trichechus manatus latirostris | reverse complement strand
GTTCTACTCTGTCCTATAGGGTCTCTATGAGTCAGAATCAACTCTATGGCAATGAGTTTTTTCTTTTTTTTTTTTAGGTTCCTCACATCCTCTCAAACACTTGTTTTTGTCTGTCTTTCTTATTACAACAATTTTTGTGGATGTGAAGTATTTTATTGTGGTTTTAATTTGTATGACACTAATATCTAATCATGTTTGAATATTCTTTCATGTGCTTATTGGCTATTTGCATATCTTCTTTGGAGAAATGCCCCTTCAGATTCTTGTCTATTTTTAATGGGGTTAGTTGTTTTCTTAGTACTGAGTTGTGAAAGTTCTTTATATATTTTGGGTAAAAGTCCCTTAACAGATTTATAACTTGCAAATCTTTTCTTCCAATTTGTAGCTTATTCTTTCTCTTTCTCAATGGCATTTTTTTAAAGGCAAAAGTTTTAGATTTTAATGAAGTCTAATTTATCAATTTTTGCTTTTATCACCTGTGTTTTTGGCATGATATCTAGGAAGTTTTGCTTATACCAAAGTCACAAAGGTTTACTCCTATTTTTCTTCTAATAGTTTTAGCTCTTACATTTCAGTCTATGATTCATTTTGAGTTAGTTTTTGTATATTACACCTTAACATAAAGAAAACAAAAATCCTCACAACTAGACGAATAAGCAACATCATTGTAAACAGAGAAAATATTGAAGTAGTCAAGGATTTCATTTTACTTAGATGCACAATCAACATCCATGGAAGCAGCAGTCAAGAAATCAAAGGACGTATTGCATTGGGCAAATGTGCTGCAAAAGTCCTCTTTAAAGTGTTAAGAAGCAAAGATGTCACTTTGAGGACTAAGGTGCGCCTGACCCAAGCCATGGCATTTTCAATCTACTCATATGCATGCAAAGGCTGGACAATGAATAAGGAAAACCAAAGAAGAATTGATGCCTTCGAATTATGGCATTGGCAAAGAATATTGAGTATACCACAGACTGCTGGTAGAACAAACAAATCTGTCTTGAAAGAAGTACAGCCAGAGTGCTCCTTAGAAGTGATGATGGCAAGACGTTGTCTCATGTACTTTGGACATGTTATCAGGAGGGACCTGTCCCTGGAGAAGGACATCATGCTTGGTAAAGTAGAGGGTCAGCAAAAAAGAGGAAGACCCTCAACAAGATGGACTGACACAGTGGCTGCCACATGGGCTGTAACATAGAAACAATTGTGAGGACGGCGCAGGACTGGGCAATGTTTCGTTTTGTTGTACACAGGGCCGCTGAGTTGAAACACACTTGATGACGCCTAACAACAACAGGATTTTTTGATTAATTTTATTTTATGTGTTAATGGTCATATGTTTATATGGGAAGATGCTTTTATTTTTAAGACCTGCATACTGAAGTGTTTAGAGATAAAATGTCATAATGACTGTAACAAATTCCCAAGAGGTTCAGAAAAGTACACAGAGAGAGATTGGATATCTGGATACATAAAGCAGATAAACCAACTTGGGAACAGTTGCTGCATCTAGGTGATGCATGTACGTGTGCTTATTGTATTATTCTTTCAACTTTCTTATATGCCTGAAAAAAAATCATAATAAAAAATCTAAGGAATAAAAACCCTTTCATCACTTGCCTACCCAGCTTATACCACCCGAAAGCTATCAGACCACTGAGTAAGAAGTGACCCTAGCGCACTTTTGCTATTGTTCTACCTCCTACCAGGGCTTTGTCATTTTCTTTTCCTTGGAAAGATGCAGGACATTTTCCATGCCAGTGTCTGCCTGTCTCTCTCATACCTGGAAAATAATTCTTTCTTTATCCAGATATAACATCAGGCAGAGAAAAAAATTGAGACCAGCGGAGAGAAGCTTTCAGTGTCTCTGGGGCCTTCCATGACAATGGATGCTGAAGAACTGACCTCTTCTCCCTGATCTAAATGTAAACATCCAGTCTTGCTGCCTGCTGCATCCTTGACCTGAGAATGCACGGCAAAAGCCTGTGCTGACCCCAGAGTGGAGCAGCATTATTGCAACTCAGCAGCTTGATGAGAGCTCCCTTTGAGGGTATTCTGTCAGCAGTTGCATCTTTCCCCTGCCCAGAAATGTCCTTCCTCACCCCCACCCTCACCCCCACCCCTTCATTCCTGAAATAAAAGCTGTGGAATAGTTCAATCAGCTTCATTAGGTTGCTTGTGTCAAGTGCTATTATAATCTCTGAGGTGATTTGATGATATCCCATCACTTTGTTATTTTTCAGCTCTTAATTGCACCCTATACTTTTGACATCTCTATTGGACTGATGTTAATGTCAAGTTGTCCTGATTCATGTGCTTCATTGAAATCTGGTACTGAGGTGGCTGAAATATAAATTGGTTGAGGATTTTTTGAAGTGCTCTGCTTACAAGCCTTTCTTTTTGACTTCTGTAGCATCTAGAAGGAGTTTTATTTTTGAGAAGAGAATAAAGGCTTATAAGTTTGAAATTGTACATGATGTTAAAAGTGCATCAACTTATGTTCAAATTAGAAAAGGAAAAGACATGCAAAGTAGTACAATAATGCTCAATAGTGTGTAATTTTTTGGACAAATTGTAATAGCTTTTGGAAGAAAAAATATAAAAGCAATATATTCTCATGACCAGAAACCAGAAAATACACAGACACGCACACCTGAAAGGACAAAAAGATCAAAGAAGAAGTGAAAATCAACTATGACCACCACCCCCAAGTTTGTTTTCTTTTTGGGTAACTTTTAAGATCTTTATCCTTGCGTACAAATATACGCCTGTGTATTTATTTATTTGAACAAAAAATATAATGAGACAATAGACTTTTGTTTTATAACCTACTTTATACATATCATACACCATGAATTTATTTTCATGCCTATAAATATAATTTTGTATGATTGTTATGGTTTTGTTGTATTTCAGTCTTTAATAATTAATTTTTCCAATTCCCTACTTACGAATGTTTCTGTGGTGGTTAAGATTGTATGTCAACTTGGCTGGGCTATGATTCTCAGTGTTTTTATGTGATCACTCCCATGATTGAATCTGCTGTGAGTAGCCAAACAGTTGAAACAGAGTTTCCTTGGGGGTATGGCATCCATCTGAATATAAGCAGACATTCTGGCTTTTTGCTTGCTCTGGATCCTGCAGCTGCACCTTGTTCGTCTGACCTCCGGTTCTTGGGACTTGAGCTATCAGCTTATCTGTCAATCCCGGGATTCGTCAATCTTCACAGCTTGTGAGCAGGAGCTCTGCTCTCTGACCTGGCAATCTTGAGTTTGCCAGCTCCTGCATCTACGTGAATTGAGAGAAGCCTCTATCTTGATCCACGGACTTGGGATGTTCCAGCCTCTACAGTTGCATGAGCCGTTTCCTTGATATAAATCTCTCTCTCTATATATACGCTTTAAGGGTTTTGCTTTTCTAGAGAACCCAGCCTAAGACAGTTTCTATTGTCTGAAGATGTTCATCTTCATGGTATTATATGTTAAAAACCCACTGTTTCCCACCTAAGACAACCATTCCAATAATTGTATCTATAGTCCTACTTTGTCAATAAAACTCAAACCTACTGCCTCCTTAAATAAGTTCTACAAAAAACAAATTCTTCAACATGTACATTTCAGAAACATTTATAACCAAGCAAAGCAGTCTTCATTATTCACAGAATTCCTGGAGTTCTAAATATGGTAATAATTCTTGTGAATCTACAGGAGAGGGAGGTGGCATTCAGTGTTTCCCAAACTCATTTCCTCACAGAGTATTTTAAGGACTCAGTGTTCCACAGAAAACACTTTAAGAAATGGTGTTTTGATTCCATACAACCACTGTCTTATAGTTATTTCTGTTTGGAAGTGTTTCCAAATCAAGGTCAATCTTTTTTTTCCCAAAAGATTTATAATTTTTATAATTATGAATTAGTGAAAACCTCAAATTTCCTTGAGTTAAGGAGACATTTATTGGCTATCTACCATGTGGCAGGTACTGGGATAAATAGTGGGTGAAAAATATCCATATGATCCAAGTCCGTATGATTAAGAAGCTGATGGTATAGCCCAATGATAAATAACAATTAGAGTGAACATTTAGTGTTTTGCTGTCCTAGGCCTGTCCAATCAGAGTCACATTTTGTTGAATTAGAGACTCAACTGGAGTCAATCAGATGTAACCTGGGGCTGTGTTAACTGCTGAGAAAGAGGTACTCACTCTTTCCTCTGGATTTAAACTGGGGAGAAAGTGGTTACAGGACTGCTGGCAGCCAGTGTTGTCACAACTTGAAGTCTGAGGATGAAGCCAAATGAATAAGAGTTGAACCAAAAGATAGAGATTGGATCCCGATGAGCTGAATCCAACTGTTCTTGATTTATGTGTTCAGTGATATGGGCCAATTTGGGTTGAGTTTTCTGTCAGTTGTATGCAAGAAGGTCCTCACTAATACAGCCGTTAACACAAAAACATTTTGTTTCTTCCCTTGTTGAAAATCAGTCAAAATGTGTTAGGAAACATTGGCTGAGGACGAATATAATTTGGTATATAACAAAGCCTTTTTTGATGATTTAATAATGTACTGTGAATTCTGGAAGTTGCTTTTTTTTTAACTAAATCTTTGATCTCAGCTTGATTTCTTATGATTGACCTATTTTTCCTAAAAGTAGAAATGTAATGAATTGTGATTAATTGAAAGTTTCAGTTAGGTTTGGTTTTAGTTGATTGAAGTCTTACTGTATATAACAGTCCCAGTAAATGACTATATAACCTAGTTAAGTTTAAGCAATACTTAGTTGTTTCTCTGCATTTAAGGGAAATATTTTTACGTGAAGGAGGCCTTGTGGTGCAATCGAAAAACACTTGGTTACTAACCAAAATATTAGCAGTTCAAACCCACCAGCTGCTCTGTGGGAGAAAGATATGGCAGTCTGCGTCCATAAAGATTTACAGCCTTGGAGATCCTATGGGGCAGTTCTACCCTGTTCTACAGGGTCGCTATGAGTCAGAGTGACATGATGGCAATGGGTTTGGTTTTTGGTTTGTATTGTTGCATGACCTTGTAAGAGGCAGGTTTCACGTTCATATCAGCCTGAAAGAGTCCCCTGGAACAATGGGGTACACCAGAGAAGTCTTTGACCCTGAGCCTCCCCAGTATTCTAGATTAAACTAGAGTCCCCCAGTAACACTAACTGAATAGCATTTTTACTGATTACATATTCTACTCATCCTGTCTTGTGGATCTAACTGAGAGAGAACGCTTACCCTTGATGGAATCTGCCAATTTTCCATCTCAGTAATTGATCATATTTTTAAATTTTGGTTACAGCATCTTTTCTAAGTCTCCCTGCTGAAAGCTTAGATCCTCAGGCTGTGTCTCCCCAAAATTTAAACCCATATCTCTGGCAACAACATGCCATTTATCCACTGAGACCTGAACAGGTCTTTTGCAGGCGACTGGTCTAGAAACTTACAATAATAAAAAATGGTCAGTCATGCTATGTCTCAGCTTAAATGAATTAGGCCTGTAGATTTTACTGGTATTAGTGGTACTCAAACAGTGGCTGTAATAAATATGTGATTATATGATCTAAGTCTAATACTAGCTGGATAGGTCCAATTATGGCATCCTTCTAGAAATGACAGACAAACTGGGATATACCTCCAATGACTAAGATTCCTCTCCTGTAATGTGTCAGGAAAAGAACTCTGAATATAAAGTATCTTTCCATTAATTTTCAATAAGGCTATAAAATTTGCCTTTAAGAGACGTAGATTTAAATAAAATGCCTCCCACACCATGTCTTTTTATGTTTTCCCTTTCCTGATTCTTGAGAACATCATTCTGGCAGAGATATAGGTATGTTGACCATAATGAGAGGAGAAATTATTTCTGAGCCTCTAGGTTCACAAGGCTGTCTTGATTTGGTTTCCCAGAATGGGAAAGCATGATGCTTTATATATTTTTATTTTTGTTCCATTTACCAAGTTACAGAGAAAAGAAAAAAAGAAAAACTGTGCAAATATCTGGTCTTGATTTGACTGTCTTCAGAACTGTATGTACTTCATGCATTCAATGGTTCTGCGAGATCCACATAACGGAATTCACCACAGTGTGGCCATGACTTCCCTGGAACAAAATGGAAAGAAATGTTGACTTCTCAGTGTGATATTCCTCTAGGACAGAATTTCCCAAAATATATTCTCCAGAATGTTAGCTTTTGGTTTGATAAAGATTCAAGGATAATAACCATATCTATAAGGTAAAGGACACAGTATAACTTGCAATACAGCATGGCAGCATAGCAAATGGCATATATAAATAGAAAGGGGGGTATTCAAGAGCCAGTTAGGAAGTTTTAACACCAACTTCTTTTACTTTAGAAATGCGTTGTGGTTGTTAGCTGCTATCAGGTTGGTTCCCAACTGATGGCAACCCCATGTACAATGGAACAAAATGCTGCCTGATCCTACTCCATCCCCATGTTGGTTGTAGATCTGAGCAATGTGATCCACAGGGTTTTCATCAGCTAATTTTTGGAAGTTGATTGCCAAGACTTTCTTCCTAGTCCTTCTTAGTCTGGAAGCTCCACTGAAACCTGTTCAGCATCACAGCAACAGGCATGCCTCCACTGACACGTGGATGGTTGCTGCCTATGAGGTGCATTGACTGTGAAAATATAAATCTGACAGGACACTAACTGAGCCCAGTAGGAAGCATTGACCTTATTGTTCTGTGAAGTTGTATTTGAGGATAGAGTTGTACATGATATGCTTTTCAAAAACAGAAGTTGTAGAAACAGGGTCCTCATCAACATTGGAAAGCTAAATTTTCTCAACGTTGTTGTCCCTATTTCCATTTTATCAGCATAAAAAGGTCTGCCTTCAGCAGGCTGAAATTCTTTGTAGGAAAATTGAATATAAATAAATTCTATGAACATGATACTATCTATGTTTGCTTAAAGAGGTATTAAATGTTATTGCATTATTACATCATTGCCAATTAACACCTTGATTTTGCTCATCTGCAATTTCTGAGACATCGTTCACTGCAATGAGCAGGCTAACACAACCAGCAACACTGACAAATCTGAATTAATACCTATCCATTCAATCAACACATGGGAACCTGAAATTAAATTAGTAAATGCTTACTTGGACTGGGTGGGTTTATTTGGAATTCATCATTATCCTGTTTAAAGACTACAGCCAAGAAAACCCTATGAAGCTCAGTTCTACTCTGTGAAACATGGAATTGTCATGAGTTGGAATCAACTCTATGACAAGGGGTTTAGTCTTTTGGATTTGGTCCTTAGGTCATGTGAATCATGAAGCACACATTGGGAGCATGCATGGGCAAGTGTTTAGAAGAAGCTATCTCCACATTTCAGAAGGGAAACACTTCCAGTATTCGCTCGCCATGCTTCAGGAGACTTTGCACCTAGAACGGTGACGATGCTGGTTTCGGAGTTCTGCTAGAATAATTTCAAGCATATGCTTGATTGCCTTTAATTCAGTGAACCTGCCCAGTCATTTAGTTTGCTTGACCCAAGACAGATGACTTATAATAATACATTGGGAGGTTTTGGTGATGGCCATGCTTCCAAAAGTAACTACTACACAGATGCCTTTTTTGAAGTTTGATTTGTACCACTTATTTCCTGAGCCTTAACCAGATCTCTCTTTCCCTTGTGTTTAAAGGCTCCTTCTATTAGGCAATGGATAACACGTTCCCATTCGGAGGCTGCTAGCTTCTGGTTAGTTACTGAGAAAATCAGTGTGTTTTAGTGGAAAGAGCATGGCGTTTGTGGTTGTAAGAACTGAACGTACAAACTTCAATTCGAACAACTCAACTTGAGATTCAGGTTTTTTGTTGGTAATTTTGGGCTGATAGTAATGCCTGCCCTGTGTCCTTCAAGGTCCTTCAAGGTTTTGTAAAAACCAAATGAAATAATGCATATGAAAGTTCTTTGTAAACTGGGAAGTAGGTCATGAGTTTTTGTTATTGTCAAAGTATTTTAACCTGCATATTACTTACAGACATTTACATATCACGTATTTCAAGATAAAATAAGCTACTGAAAATCAACTAATGCAATACACTAAAATTATGTTTAAATTTAATCCTTGAGATTTCATATATCTGAAACATATTATTGGATTTTACGTTGTAGACGTAAGAGAAAAAAACAATATATTGGTGTAGTGTGAGTCACAGGGCCAGAATTCCTTTCTACATCTTAACAATAAAATAGTTAGAAAACCCAGGAAGGCCAGATGGGAGGAATTTACTGACCGAACATTTTTTTTTTTTTTTTTTTTTGGAAAAGGAATAAAGTGCCCAGGATTTATATAGTTTTATCAAAGCGTAATTATTCAAGATTTTTGTCATAGTTGAAAAACCTCCATGTTTATAGATTGCTCCTCTGGCATTAAACCTGTTTCCTCTCCTTGCAGAAGTTACTTGGTGGTTTTTAAGAGGTTTCCCTGGTTGAAATCTCCTGTACAATACTTGTAAATGAGCTGACTAACAACTGTTACTGAGAATTAATGAATCAAATCACAGTGCTAATCACCATATTGCAAATCACTATGTTGTATTAGGTTATGATGGAGCCATCCCTACATTTTACAGTGATAACTTTTTTATGTAATGAAAGTATCTGAAGAGATTGTATCCCAGGTCTCATTGAGGGAGCTCCAATAATGTTTTGGATGTTGGGAAGACTTTTGGAATTCCCTAAACAGTGAGCAACAAAAAACTCTTATTAGTGGAACATTATTACGTTAAGCACGTAAAGCATTTTGTTTTTAAATAATTTTTCAGAGTGCTTTTGAAATGTCTTGTAGTTTTATATTCTTATCCTAATCCAAACACATAGAAATCTTGCCATCTGATTAGGCATCTGCTTCAACACAATTTGCAGCGCAAGGGCAGATAAAAAGTAAATGGCTACTGCAAGGGGATTTTCGTTTCAACAATTTGTTGCATTGCCAGATAGTTTTCAGTTTAGGGTATTTAACAAAGTGAATGTTTGCATTTAAGATAGTTTTCAAAATCTCCTAGCCTTGAGTTTTGAATTCCTTTAGAGAATGCTTTAATAATAAATAGTTGTCTCAATAAGGCTGCCATAAAGAATAATGAATAGGTGACTATGACTGTTATACAAGCAGCAAATAATGTGTTGTCATGTGCTAATACTGAAATCAGGCAGAAAAAGAGGGGACATAAAGAAACAAGAAATACAATGACTAGAAAATAGTTACAAACATGGTATATTAATTCAACTGTATCTATAATCACTTTAACTGTGAATGGTTTAAATGCACCCACTAAAAGAGATTGTCAGCATGGATTGTGAAATATAAAAAATACATTAAAAACCAAGAAACTCTGGTTTCTCAGATTTTCCTTGTTTTGGATCAACTTGAGAATTTAGAGGAGTACTAGTTAGGTATTTTGTAGAATGTCCCTCAATTTGGACTTGTCTGATGTTTTTCTCATGATTAGATTGGGATTATGGGTTTTTGGCAGGAAGAACGCAGAAGTAATGTATGATTTTCACCATATCATATCAAGGGTACATGCTATCAAAATGACTTATCACCACTGTCGTTAACCTTGATCACCAGTCTGACTGTGGTGATTCCACC
>NW_004443938.1:15347085-15349010 GCF_000243295.1 Trichechus manatus latirostris | reverse complement strand
CAGAGAGGTGATCTTCATGAAATCTAACAGGTGGACACATTAAGTGGACAAGTGGATTAACACGTAGGAAAATGCCCAGGTGAGTAACTCACACAAAAAGAACGTTTAAAATGTTCATTGAATAAAGAACTGTGTAAGTGGTCCCTTCTCTCTGGAACTTTCCACTTGTGACTGTGGGAAGGCAATTGAGCCTCATCACATCCTCATCGATTGCCACCCCCTGCCCCTTACCGGGGCCTGCCTTGCTGCTCTGTGGTTTTCCCACAAGTGGCATGTGGGATTCAGGTGACTGATAGGTCACATCGTTACTTCATGTGACATAGATTGGGTATCAGCATTTTGGGTAATGCCTGTACAATAAGTGGTTTTTCTCACAACAATGAGACTATGATTCAGTAGGTCTGGGAACAAGACCTGGGAATCTGCATTTTAGCAAGTGATTCAAATAATCCTACGATCAAGCAAGTTTGGTAAACATTGTACTAATAATAGGCTTTTGTGAGAGGGTGTCCTTTGCAAGCATAGAAAACGCTTGTTCTTTTTAAGTAGTCACCAGGTAGGTGTGGACCTCATGGATCACCAATCCTTTCTACACTCTGTTGCCCTTTCTGCTGCCACGATCTCGGGTCATGGAGTTTTCAGTAGTTAGCTGGAACTTAGAGTCCCTTGGTGGTACAAACTGTTAATAGGTTAGGCTGCTAATCAAAAGGTTGGAGATTTGAGTCCACCCAGAGACACCTCAGAAGAAAGGCCTGGCAATCTACTTCCAAAAAATCAGTCATTGAAAACCCTATGGAACACAGTTGTACTCTGACACACATGGGGTCACCATGAGTCATAGTCCACTTGATGGCAACTGGTTTAACTGGTACATAATTGACCTGATGTCACGCAATTGACCCTGTACTACCCTGTGCCCATCTGCTGGAACATCCACAGTAATTCATGTTGAACTCTAGTGTCTGTATCATTTACTTGAGATACTGTCAAATATTGAGTTCTCTCAATCGAACTAGACTTTTCTCCCTGAGCCTCCATGGGCTTATGGGCCTGTGGCTTGAAGATTTAGCCCTGGTCCCTTCTAGCCTGTCTTATCTGGCTGTTATTAATGGGGTTATAATGTGAACCTGTACATAAACCAAGAGGCACTTGATTGAACAGAACAAGGGGATACTGAGTGGTTTAAAATCAAGACAAATGTGCATCAGAGTTGTATCCTTTCACCATACTTATTCAATTTGTATGCGGAGCAAATAATCCAAGAAGCTGGACTATATGAAGAAGAATGCCATATCAGGATTGGAGGAGGACTCATTAACAACCTGCGATATGCAGATGATACAATCTGGCTTGCTGAAAGTGAAGCAGACTTGAAGCACTGACTGATAAAGATCAAAGACCACAGCCTTCAATGTGGATTATACCTCAACATAAAGAAAGAAGTGCCTGACCCTAGCCACAGTATTTTCAATCACCTCATATGCATGCAAAAGCTGGACAATGAACAAGGAAGACCAAAGAAGAATTGATGCCTTTGAATTATGGTGTTGGTGAAGAATATTGAATATACCATGAACTGCCAGAAGAATGAACCAATCTGTCTTGGAAGAAGTATAGCCAGAATACTCCTTAAAGGCAAGGATGATGAGACTTGATTTCACGTACCTTGGACATGTTATCACAAGGGACTAGTTCTTAGAGAAGGAAGTCATGTTTGGTAAAGTAGAGGGTCAGCAAAAAAGAGGAAGATCCTCAACGAGATGGAGTGACACAGTGGCTGCAACAATGGGCTCCAACATAGCAATGATTGTGAGGATGGTGCAGGACAGGGCAGTGTTTTGCTCTGTTGTACTTAGGGTTGTGATGAGTTGGAACCAACAGGATGGCTCCTAACAACAGTAACATAGGCAGGACCCAACATTAAT
>NW_004443938.1:15345134-15346244 GCF_000243295.1 Trichechus manatus latirostris | reverse complement strand
TATAAATTACAGTGTTACAGAATGTAGCTGCTTTGGTTCCCACTGGGTCTTGTTCTTTGTGTGTATATTTATCCAATTGTCTGATTCACTTAAGTTTGTAACTATAGGGTCTTGCTCTGGGTTTTAGAAATGAATAGCTCTAAAAAGTCAAAGCAACAATCAATGCTTGAAAGCCCAGATTTGCCCTGCTTGCAGTCATCGAAGGACAGCTAGGTGATTATCCAAAACAGCACTGACCTAGAGACAAAGAGATTGCTAACTCCCTATGGCAACACGGGCAATTGTGATTTTTCATTTTGCCTGGTGTGGTGCTGGGTAAGCCGGAGAAGACCAACTCAGGATGATACTGATCTCCTGGGCCTCTTTCAAAAGTAAAGTGACTGGTGCTCCAAGGAAGTATGGGGGTCTCTTTCGAATGATAACTAGATCCAGATTATGAATTCACCTTGAGGATAAATAAAATAACTCATCTGACCCTTTATTTATTACTCTGTTATGGTAAGAGCAAGTTAACCTACTTAATGTAAAGAAACCTTTCCGTCCTCAGGCAGTATGATGGCTTCCAAACCTCAAAACCTGTTTTTTCTCAGATTTTAATAATTTTTAAGCTGCTATCAACCACCAATTTTTTTTTACTTATCTGCCTCAATCTGTGTTAAGGATCATTACTGCAGACTTCTGAAAGAAGAGGTCACACAAGCTTTATAACTAGTGTCCAACTTAATATTTAATGTAAAGCCCTCTGCACCATCCAGACTCCTAAATATCTGCTGTTGCTGCTGCTAGGTGCTGTCAAGTCCATTCCGACTCACAGCAACCCCATGTGATAGAGGAGAGCTGCCCCGCAGGGTCTTCTAGGCTGTAATATTTATGGGAGCAGATTGCCAGGTCTCTCTTGCAGAGCTGCTAGGTGTGTTCGAACCATCAACCTTTCCATTAGCAGCCCAGCCCTTAACCTTTGCACTACCAGGGGTCCTTAAACATCTGCTAAGTATTGCTTTCCATTTGTGAATTATAAGCTACTAACATGCATTCCACCTAACTTTTATAAACCACATACAATGAATTTACACAGATCTGAGCTGCAATAAAAAAGACTATTAAAATATG
>NW_004443938.1:15342328-15344689 GCF_000243295.1 Trichechus manatus latirostris | reverse complement strand
CATATTCCACCCCTAAACAATCGTCCTGAAACAGCATGTAGTCCAGATTTGATTTCATGGGTATATGAACTGTGCAGGCACACAGGGCCTCTGTTCACAGGGATCCTGCAGGGGGTGAATGAATGTCCTGTTGTTATCATCTTAAGAGTCTTCCTAATATTCAAAAAGGGGCCCGATATTTTTATTTTGTGCTGTTGTCAATGAATTTCTTGCCTTTCAAAAAAGGAGGATTTGATTAGGAGGGTTTACGAGCAAGAAGTTCAGGGGCAAGGGAAGGGCATCAAGAGAGAATTCAGAGGGGGTGAAACCAGGTACTTGAGGGCACACTGATTTCTGCCTATGTCAGTTGAGTCTAGGGCTGGAACTTTCAATACAGAAATACTGAAAGAGACCCGAGGAGAGACTGTATATTGACTCCTCATAATGATTACCTGCATCTTGTTTTTGTAACATGTATTTAATTTTTGTAACCACATGGAATGTTATGTAATAATTGGATTATTAATTAGTCATAACTATGTTCCGTTGTCCTGATCAAGGCCCCATAAGTGTTTGTGCTTTGTGAAATGCTTCCCACAGACACAAAGGCGCCTTTAGAGATGAAAGTGATTCTGTGAAGAGGAGACATGTGGGGGATGGGAAACGATGACGGGGAAAGAGGGGGGAAGGGAGAGAGAGAGGGGGACAAAATAGGAAATACGGTGGTTACAGAAGGCTTCTCAGTGGAGGTGACATTTGAGCAGAGACCGGAGGTGAGGAAGCAAGTTCCAAGTCCCTGAGAAAAAAAAACAGCAAAAAAAGCTAGTGTTGCTGGCACAATGGACAGTTGGGAGGATGGTAGAAAACCAGGTCAGAGAAGCCTCGCCAGACCTGGTGGACTATGTTAAGGATTTAGGATTTTATTCTAATTTGAGTGTTGAAACATGTGTTTATATAAACGTAGTTTTGAACTATCAACTCTAGTTGGCTTAAGAAATGTCCTCCAAAGATATCAGATCCTAATCCCTGGAAGCTGTGTTACTTTATAAGGAAAAAAAGGTCTTCGCAGATGTAATGAAAGACTTTAAGGTGGAGAGATTGCCCTGGCTTATCCAAGTGGGCCCTAAATGCACCATAATTATGCTTACAGGAAAAAGATGGAGAAAGATTTTTGCATACACAGAAGAGGAGGAGGCAATGTGACCACCACAGAGTCAGAGACGGAAGTGAGACAGCCACAAGCCAAGGAATGCTGGCAGCCTCCAGAAACCAGAAGTGGCAAGAAGGAGATTCTCCTCTAGAGCCTCCAGAGGGAGCATGGCTCTGCCAACACCTTTATTTTGGCCCGGTGAAACTCAATTTGAACTGCTGGTCTCCAGAATTGCAAGAGAATATATTTCTGTTGTTTAAGTCACCAAGTTTGTGGCAATTTGTTACAATAGCCATAGGAAGCTAATACATCAGTACGCAGGCAATATTCAAGGACATGTACTAGATGAGATCACCAAGGGATTGGATCACCAAGAAGACAGCAGAAGGTGGCCCTGAGGCACTCCAACGTGTATATCCAAAGGGCAGGGTCATTCTAGCTAAAACCTGAGGGACACAAGTATGAAGATCATTTGATTTTTTTTTGATAACATACTTGTATGTATATACGTGTATATATGTAAATACAGAAGTATTTGTATAAAGTTTGAAAAAAATAAAGCGTAAGTGAAATGATTTGTTACACTTTGATCCTATTTCAGGAATTATTTAGAGTTTATAGAATATTTTTTAAAACACTCAGTTTAAGTCATAGCTTGAAATGGCAATTAGCATGATGTTGGGGATCTGACAGGCCTATGCTTGTTGTAACCTGATTTATGATTGAGCAGACAGTAATTTCAGACAGATTTAAGCTCCAATACAAAAATAAGGGTCTTTCTTCCTGAGTCAATGGAGACTTCTCTAAAGTTGGATGATGCATTCCATCATTTTCAGTAATTTGGATTGATGTTTTCTTTGTGAAAAGTAAAATTTACTGATGAACTATGCAGTCCTTACACGAAAGAATGTGCTTAGGAACGGAAATAATTACTAACGAAAGTTGAATGAGTGGAAGATTCCTAAGTAAGAGTAAAATCACTTTAGCTAAAGGAGGATGGGGTGATCCAGGCATTGGGTGTGTCCATATGAGCAAAACTGAATTTCTTCCTAAAAGGCAGTCAGTAACTTATGAAGCAGGAAACCCATGTAGATTCATGGTGTCAAAAATCTAACCAAAACAGAGACACCGTAGGGAATGGGCTCCTGGATCTGTTACAATTTCAAATTATTATTTTTCCCTTTTTGCTCCCTTTCCTCTATTCTCACTCCTTTCCTCTGTTTCTTTCTCCA
>NW_004443938.1:15336996-15338814 GCF_000243295.1 Trichechus manatus latirostris | reverse complement strand
TTTATACTTAGTTGTCTAAAATTATGCTTTTTTGGTGGTGGTTGTAGAAAATTATTTTATGACATGAAAAAGTGTTCATGATAAAGTGGAGTGGGAAAATAAGTTATAAACCTAATACAGGTTATGAACCTAATTTTATTATATATACCTGTTTATATATACATATTAAGCATTCGAGCACTAGCCAAAAGGATGGCAGTTTGAACCCACTCAGAAGTGCTTCGAAAGACAGGTCTGATGATCTGCTTCTGAAAGATCACAGCCTTGGAAACTCTATGGAGCACAGTTCTATTCTGCATACATGGTGTCTCCATGAGTTGGGATTGACTCGATGGTAACTAACAAGAATAACAACAACAATTATATATACATATACCTTGTAAAGACAGAAATAAAAGTGTTAACAGTGGTTATCTCTGACTGTTGGAATAATAAGTGATATTTTTGTGAATTTCTGTTTTTCTAAGTTTTTTAGCATAAAATATTTATTGTAAAATCTGAAATCTAAAACACATACAGAGGCACATACACATGTTTTAAAAACAATAACTTCAATTTCCAACTGTATTAAAATAATGAGTAAAGAATGTGCTTACCCTGCAGCACGCACACACACACACACAAACTATAAAACTGGAATAAAATATGTGAAACAATTGTTTTCAGGTAGAGCAGGCCTGTGGTTCTTGAAAGAATGGAAACAGATACAGAGTGCTGAACATTAACCACACATTTCTGTCTAGAGGCTCTTTCCAAACCCAGCGCAGGAAAGTAGAGCTCAAACAGAAAGCAACATTCTCTCTGAATGGAGGAAAAGGAGATCGGTGTTAGGGTAGGTGTGGTGGCCGGCTGAGGGGTAGGATCCCAGAAAAAAGGGAGAGTAGGAGCCCTAGAAACCTGCATAGGATCCTTTGAATCTTAGGCCAAAGACCAAGCTGAGCATTCTATAGTAGCATGTGTGGAATGATGAGGTCTAGTATAGAAAAGCTATTGGGGGACTATGAGCTGAAAAATGGTTATAGCATTTGGACTGTGCTGGGAGATATAAGTTTTCAACCAGTCAGAATGGAGACTTGAGATCCAAAAAGGCTATACATTATGAGTAGGTCCATGTTAGCCCTAGACACACATTTACAAAGACCCAAACCAAATATTGACAGGATAAAGCATGCCAGAACAAATGATAACACTCTTTAAAGAACAATCAACATAATACAAAAGTTCAAATATGCAGTACCAATAATATTGAACATATAATTGTAAGTTAATAGACATATATAAAGAAGCAGAGAAAGCAAGTAAAGGAAAAGATAGACACAATGAATAAACAAATAGGAAATCTCAACCAAGAAATAACAAACATAATTAAAATTTTTAGCATTTGAAAATACAATATCTGAAGTGAAAAATGCATTTGATAGATTTAACAGCAAATTGAATATTGCTAAAGAAAAGTTCAGAGAACTTGTAGACAGGTGTATCAGTTGAGGTCTAGTATGGAGGCAGAAATCCCACAGTGATTTGAACAGGTGAAGTTAAATATAAGGAATTATTAAACTATGATAGAAAAGTAACTCTAAGATGTAAAATAATTCTAAAGGGCAATCTAAGACTGAGACAGGGTACCCAGTGAAGGACAAATATGGAAGGCAGGACTCTCCCCAAGGTGGAGGTTTAGAGCTTGTTGGAGGAAGTGTGATTGCGGTCCACTATATAGCAAAGAAGTTTACTGGTTCTCCAAGCCAAAGCTGGTCCTCAGTCACCAGACAAGTTGGAAGCAACCCGCTGCATCACAGGTGACCCACAGTTGGTAAGTGG
>NW_004443938.1:15333180-15336256 GCF_000243295.1 Trichechus manatus latirostris | reverse complement strand
TGACACTGCAATCCTAGAAGGAAAAAAAAAAGAGCAATTGGGATGTAAAAAATATTTGATAAAGTAATGTTAACATTTTCCAAATTCAAAGAAAACCAAAAGCCCTGTGATTCAAGAAACTCAAGAAACCCTAAGGAGGGAAGACATAAAGAAAATCACACCAAGTGACATCATAATCAAAGTTTTGAAAACTAAATAAAAAGAGAAAATTTTAAAAGTAGTCAGAGTAAGAAGACACAGTGTAGACAGAGGAATACAACAATAACAGCTGATTTTACATCAGAAAAAATGAAGACCAGAAGATAACATTTAAAGAGCAGAAAAAAGAAAATACTGTCAATGAGAATACTACATACAATACATATTTTTTAAAATGCAGCAAAAATAAATTTACTTCCAGATAGACAAAAGTTGAGTGAATTAATCATAAATACACCTACATTACGAAAATTATTAAAGAAAGTTCTCCAGACTGAAAGGAAATGATACCAAATGGAAACACATATCTTCAGGAATAAATATAAAGCACAATTTTCATTTTTTTCATATCTTTAAAAGAATATTTTTGTCAAAATAGAGATATTAACAATATATTATGAGTTCATAACATATGAAGAAATTAAACATTGATATATGTGATAAAAGCACAACAGAGAGGAGCAGAGTTCAATAAAATTGAACTTTTGCAAGAAAATGTAGCTAAAGAAAAAAAAACAACAGAGGAAATAAAATTGAATAATAAAATGTAGGAATTGTACCCAAAGAGATAGGAAAGGAGAAACAGAATAGGTACAGTAAATGGAAAACAAATAGCAATATGGAAGACTTAAACATAAAAATGTCAATAATTACATTAAATATAAATTGATTAAATACTTCAATTTAAAGGAATAGATTGTTAGCCTGACTAAGAACGCAAAACCCTATAGTATGCTTTTATAAGCAGAATATTTTAATATGAAGATGGATTTAAAGTAAATGAATAGAAAAAGAAAACACTAATCATAAAAAAAAGTTGGAGTATGTATATTAATATCAGAAACATTATACATCAAATAATGCTAAACAGAGATAATAGAATAAACACTTTGTATTGTTCAAAGATAATAGAATTGGATAATATTTCATAAATGTCAGATGAAATATTTTGTAATGATATATTCCTCAAGAAGACTTAATAATCTTAAATGTATATGCATTTAACAACAGAGCTTCAAAATACAATCCTTTAGAGAAAGATGGAGGTGAGAAAGGTACAGAATAGACAAATCTACAATTGTAACTGGAGAGTTTAATACTCCTCTCTCAGTTAACGATTTAAAAAACAGACAAAATTTAGTAAGGAAGGAAAAGACTTGAACAACACCATAAACTAATTAACATCATGTACATATTTTGAGCATTACACCCAACAACTGCAGAATACATATCCCTTTTAAGTGCCCATGGAACATTCACTAAGTTAGTTCATATGGTGAGCCATAAAATACATCAATAAATTTCAAAGGATTGCAATGCTACAAAGTATGTTCTCTGATCAGACCAGAAATAAATTAGAAACTAATTTTTTAAAAAAAAAGTCTGGAAAATCTCCAAATATTTGGAAATTAAGAAACACATTTTCAAATAACACCCCATGGGACAAAGAATAAATCACAACAGAATTTAGACAATATTTGTATGGAAAAAAATTAACCCCAATTGCTACCTCGTTGTACATATAAAACTTAATTCTAGATGAAATTCAAGAAAATAAAAGCTTCTAAGATAAAACACTAGAGAATTTGTTTGCAAATTGGGGTGGGCAAAAGCTTTATAGAGAGACAAGAGAAAGCAATAACCATATAATTTAAGAACGATAAATTAGAGTTTATCACAATGAAAAACTTCTGCTTATCACAAGACACCACGAAGAAAAATGAATAGGTAAGACATTTTTACGAAGTATGAATCTTAAAAAGGATCTAAATCCAAAAAATAGAAAAAATTTCAATAGCTCAATATTAAAAAGACAAAAAACATCAACAATAGGAAAACTTTACACAGACACTTCTAGAAAGAAAATATACCAGTAATCAATACGCACATTAAAAATAAAATTACCATCATCAAAAAAAATGCAAAGTGAAACCACAATCAGATAACACTACAAACTCACTAAGATGGCAATGAAAATCTGGAAAAGGCAAATGTTAACAAGGACATCAAATTAAAACACTCATACATTGATGGTGAGAGAGTACAATGGTACAACCATTTTGGAAAACATTTTGATCGTTCCCTACAAAGAGAAAAGTAGAAGAAAGAATACACAATGTTTGGTGTATTCATAAAATGGAAGACTAATTATTAATAAAAAGGAATAAAGACAAAATACATAATAAAAAGGAATAATACACATAAGAACATGGATAATTCTCAAAAATATGCTGGACAAAAGTGTTGTTGTGTTGTTATGTGTCGTCGAGTTGGTTCCAACTCATAGCAGCCCTGTGTATAACAGAACGAAACACTGCCCTGTCATGTGCCATCCTCACAACTGTTGCTATCTTTGAGTCCATTGTTGCAGCCACTGTGTCAATCCATCTCCTTAAGGATCTTCCTCTTTTTTGCTGGCCCTCTGCTTTACCAAGCATGATGTCCTTCTCCAGGGACTGGTCCCTCCTGATAACTTGTCCAAAGTAAGGGAGACTAAATCTCGCCATCCTCCATTCCAAGGAGCGCTCTGGCTGTACTTCTTCCATGACAGACTTATTTGTTCTATTGGCAGTTCATAGTATATTCAATATTCTTCAACAACACCATAATTCAAATGAATCAATTTTCCTTCAGTCTTCCTTATTCTTTGCCCAGCTTTTGCATACATATAAGGAGATTGAAAATACTATGGATGGGGTTAGGCTCAACTTAGTCCTCAAAGTGACATCGTCACTTTTTAACACTTCAGAGAGATCTATTGCAGAAGATTTCCCCATTGAAATACGTACTTTGATTTTTTGACTGCTGCTTCCATGGGCATTAATTGTGAATCCAAGTAAAATGAAATCTTTGACAACTTCAATCTTTTCTTTGTTTA
>NW_004443938.1:15287574-15332945 GCF_000243295.1 Trichechus manatus latirostris | reverse complement strand
ATAGTGAAAGGATACAACCCTGACACACCTTTCCTAAGTTTAAACCATGCAGTATCTCCTTGTTCTGCTTGAATGACTGCCTCTTGGTCTATGTACGGGTTCCTCGTGAGTACAATTAAGTGTTCTGTAATTCCCATTCTTTGCAATGTTATTCATAATTTGTTATGATCCACACAGTAAAATGCCTCTACATAGTCAGTAAACCATAGGCAAACATCTTTCTTGTATTCTCTGCTTTCAGCCAGGATCCATCTGACATCAGCAATGATATCCCTCTGAATCTGGCTTGAATTTCTGGCAGTTCCCTATCAGTGTACTGCAAAATTTTACTTGTGTGTGATAATAATGATATGTATTTCTTCATTCCGTTGGATCACATTTCTTCATAATGGGTACAAATATGAATCTTTCCCAGTCACTTGGCCAGGTAAGTGTCTTCCAGATTTCTTGGCATAGATGGGTTAACACTTACAGCGCTGCATCTGTTGAAACATCTCAGTTGGTATACTGTCAGTTCCTGGAGACTTGTTTTTTGCCAATGCCTTCAGCAGCTTGGACTTCTTGCTTCAATTCCATCAGTTCTTGATCATATGCTACCTCTGAAATGGTTACAAAAGAGTACATAGTGCATAATTCCATTTATATTAAGTTCAAAACAGGCAAAATCAATTCATAGTGAAAAAAAAAATCAGAAAAGTGGTTACCTGTGGAGGAAAGGATTGACACAGAGGGGTAGGAGCTAACTCTCTGAGGAGATGGTCATTTTTGCATTGCTTACATGTTGTTGTTGTTAGGTCCTGTCGAGTCTGTTCCAACTCATAGCGACCCTACGTACAACAGAATGCAACACTGCCGTTATCACTTACATAGGTGTATGTATATATGAAAATGAATTGAATTTCACACCTAAGATATGCATTTCACTGTATGTAAAGTTACCTTAATAAAGAACTCTTAAAAAAAATTGAAGTCTTGTTAGTAGGCTTACTTTTCTTTGTAGCATGGGTTAACAATTCTGAAACTATTTTTTGTGTATTCTAGACTTGTACCAGTGAGTGCATATATTAAAAATAATGAGAGACTAGTGTCTTACTGTTAGAGTATAGTATGAAAATACAGAACGTAAATGAAAAGGTAGAATGTGTTCAATAATGTTGAATTGTTATTGAAAGTATCAGTATGAACTCATGGTTTTATAGGAATATGTGATGTGCAAGTTAATTTCTTAAATTGCAGAAATTTCCTAAATCTTTCTGATGAGAGGACCTGGAAGCAATGGTAACCATACCTAATGCCAAGAGACTAGTTTCCAAATACCATTCTCTTCTACAAGGTACCAGGGTTTCTTAAATAAAAGGCTGATCCCAGGGATGGTGCAATGAAAGTACATGATATTCTTGGAATATCTGTGGTACCATGAAGTTAAGAGTACTCAAGGAATGATGGAGAAATATCAAAGTACACAGGAACCAGCTAACGGGCTTTCGCTGGCTAGATCTGGGACAAATTACGAATCTAAGTAAATAATGATAATGATGGATTATCATTCATTGGATAAAAAAATCCACAAGCCCATTCTGATATAAATAATAAACAAACAGAGAAAAGAAAATATCTTCCTGATAGTAGAATGCCAACCATAAATATTGAAAGAATGATATGTTTAGCGAATCATCAATTAATGCTAAAACTATTAGGTGAAAGTTTGATGAGGAACAAGATGTTTAAATAGTCTCAAAGTATCGCCTACAAATTACTTATTATTTACCAAGGCAAAACAGTAATTTTACAAGGAATCTGTCAGGTACCACTTTAACCAGTCAAAGTTACTATCACTAATATTGGGATGAATGGATATTCTATGTCTCCTGATATTACTCTCTGGGAGCCCTGGTGGTACAGTGGTTAAGAGTTCAGCCACTAACCAAAAGAACTGCTGTTAAGAGCTTGGCAGTTAAAATCCACCAGCTTGTCCTTGGAAACCCTATGGGGCAGTTCTACTCTATCCAATAGGGTCTCTATGAGTTGGAATTGACTCTACGGCAATGGGTTATTACTCACTGAAAAGGGCATATAGCTTCAGTGGTATTGCTGACAAAAATATATAATAACCTAATAATGAGGAAATATCAAGCAAACCCAAACTGAGGTACATTCTATATAATATTTGGCTGGTATTCTTCAAAATATTAAGTTCAAGAAGACAGAGGTTAAGGAACTGTACAGATTGAGTCTAAAAACATATTACAAGTAAATGCAATGCATATTCGTTGGTTAGATCCTGGACTGGGAAGTATACATATACACTCACCCCTACCCACTCACACTAACACTGCCCCCACCCCCCACATGCAACATTATTGGGGCAGTTGACAAATTTAAATATGGACTGTGTATTAGAAAATGTATCAGTATTAAATTTCCTGGTTTTGATAATTGTACTTCTGTTATGTAAGAGACTGTCTTTTTTGTTAAGAAGTCATTATTAAAGTATTTAGGGGGCTAAAGGGCCTTCAAGTATGGATTACACCCCAAAATAAAGAAAACAAAAATCCTCACAACTGGATCAATAAACAACATCATGATAAACAGAAAAAGTATTGAAGTTGTCAAAGATTTCATTTTACATGGGTCCATAATCAACGCCCATGGAAGCAACAGTCAAGAAACCAAACAATGTATTGCTTTGGGCAAATCTGCTGCAAAATACCTCTTTCAAGTGTTAAAAAGCAAAGATGTCACTTTGAGGATTAAGGTGCATGAGGTGCAATGAATTACTTAATATGACCCTTCTAGCCATGGTCTTTTTGACTCACATAATGATTGAGTGGGACTATGCAAATAAGGTATATGGAACCTGTGATGGCTGGGGTTATGTGTCAACTTGGCTAGGCCATGATTCCCAGTATTGTGTGGTTGTCCTTCATTTTTGTGTTGTGGATCCTGACCTCTACATGTTGATGAGGCAGGATTGGTGGAAGGTGTGTCTTGGGTCCAAGCCTTGTAAGAGGGCATGACTCAAGCCCCACCCTTACTAAAGTTATGCCGTTCCCTGGGGTGTGGCCTGCATCTAAGATATATGTGTGTGTCCTGGTGAGGCTGTCTCTGATCCCACATCCTGTTAAAGATCAATTGACCTCCACAGAGGTCTGCTATCTGACCTGCTGATTCTGGGATTCTCCAGCCTCAGCAGCTCCTTGGGTCAGTGGCCTACTGTGTAACCTGATTCACCAGCTTCTGCAGTCTTGTGAGCCAGCGGCCTGTGGTCTGAACTGCTGGTTTGGGTTCATCAGCTCCTGCAGCCATGTGGGTTGGGAGAAGCTTACGCCTGACCCACGAATTTGGGACTTACCAGCCTCCAAACTGTGTAAGCCATTTCCTTCATACAGTTCGTGAGCTCTGTGAGACGTTCTGGCGAATTAGGGAACCCAAAGATGGGAGGGAGAGTACTGAGGGGAAAGGGAGTAGTTGATGTTAGAGATGACAGAGTGGTACAGCAGCTTGGAAAAGTTGAACACTTTGGACATCTTTAACCTCTGCCTCATAGGAACCAGCTTTGTGCTGATCCTTACAAAATAAACTATTCGTTTAGTGTGCCTGACCCAAGCCATGATGTTTTCAATCACCTCATATGCATGCAAAAGTTGGACAATGAATAAGATAGACCAAAGAAGAATTGATGCCTTTGAATTATGGTGTTGGCAAAGAATATTGAATATTCCATGGACTTCCAGGAGAATGAACAAATCTGTCCTGGAAGAAGTACAGCCAGAATGTTCCTTAGAAGTGAGGATGGTGAGACTACTCAAAATGTACTTTGGACATTTTATCAGGAGGGACCAGTCCCTGGAGGACATCATTCTTGGTAAAATAGAGGGTCAGTGAAAAAGAGGCAGACCTTCAATGAGATGGATTGACACAGTGGCTGCAACAATGGGCTCAAACTTAGCAGCGATTGTGAGGATGCCACAGCACCAGGCAGTGCACCGTTCTATTGTACATAGGGTCTTTATTGGTCAGAACCAACCAGAAGGCCCCTAACAACAACAACAAAGAGCCTGCTATTTCCAATTAACTCTCAAATGATGAACGAGAGAGTGCGTTTGTGAGTGAGAGCAATGGCAAAATGAGGCAACATATAAAGGATTATTGAATCTGGGTAATTGTTATACGAGAGATTCTTGTATCATCTTTGCAACTTTTTCATAAGTTTGAAATTATAGCAAAATCAAAGTTAAGTGAAAAAATAGGAAAAGACTTAGATATATCACAAAAAGAAGTTGTACGGACATGCAGATTTATTTCCTGTAGGATGCTGGGGTGTTTGGTGTGGTTTGTGGTTATGTGAGCATGGCGGATACCCAGAGGCAGTTCTGTAGTGAACTTCAAGGTCTGGGAGGGCTGTGGACGCCTTCAGAGTTGTTCTGGAACTTCTAGAGAAGCTATATGAAGTTGGTACCTCATGTCCTGAAATTCTGTGTCTCCCCAAACCAACACCAAATCTACTGCCAAAGAGTCAATTCCAACTCATAGTGACCCTATAGGACTGGCCCATAGGGTTTCCAAGGCTGTAAATCTTTATGGAAGCAGACTGCCACTTCTTTCTCCCACAGAGTGGCTGGTGAGTTCCAACTGCCAACCTTTTGTTTAGCAGCCGAACACTTTAACCACTGCGTCACCAGGACTCCTATGAGTCCCCTAGTCCTGACAGATGTGCATTTTGTTGGGAAATGATGGCATAGGTAGCAGTTATGTAAATTTTATTAATCTCTCTGTTTTATGGAGCAGAAATTTTTACTCCGTTAAAGCCAATATATAGGGAAAACAAGAAAAAAAAAAGATCGCTATACAGCTTAGGGGATCCTGGTGGCACAGTAGTTAAGAGCTTGGCTGCTAACCAAAAGGTTGGCAGTTCAAATTCACCAGCCACTCCTTGGAAACCCTATGGGACAGTTCTACTCTGTCCTATAGGGTCACTATGAGTCAGAATCAACTCAACAGCAAAGGGTTTGGTTTTCTTCTTTTTCTTTTATACAACTTAGAGTATTTGGGAGGAAAATGTTTAATTTTTAAAAGCTTAAGCATGTTACATAAGAATATGCTGTTCTAGAATCATCCTTAGAAGATGCCAGATTTTATAAAGGTCAGCAAGAACAGCAAGGCTGGAGGTCACCAATGAAAACCTAAACAGGAATAGATTATAGAGGGAAAAAAAAAAAAAACTGGAAGATGAAATCTAAATACTTAGAACTAGGGGGTCCGATTAGTCACATTATAAGAAATTTTAACTCCTGAGAACAAAATTAAACATTTATCAAACTACCAGTGGCTTTTCCAAACAGAGCATTGGTCAAGGAGTAATCCCCAAAAGGTGCTTCTCCTAAGGGTTGATCTTTGTCTGAAAGAAGGTCTTTCCGTTCCTCTCTCGTCACATTCCTTCAGTTCTTCCTCCATTTCAAAGTCCCTTGTTGCTGGTAGAATCAAGGGGACATTTCATGAGATGAGGAATTCCTTTTCTTCCTCCTCCTCGAGAAAACTTTTTGCCAAGGGATAGTTCTGGCCTACCACATCCCTCAGTAGAAATAAAAAATTCCTATCCACCAAAGAGTTTTCCAGACCCCTCTGTATGCTGGCTCCCCATTGCCACCCCAACCAATCATGACTAGTAGTCAGTGACCTTCAGGGTTGATCCAGCTTTAAACAAACCTACTACTGAAGCAAGAAATGTGGGACTTCAGTCGCTCTGCAAAAGTAGTTTTGAATTCTTTCTCATTTTTAGCTTAGGAAACTGCTATTTTTTTTTTTGACATATGCATAGCCATGTTCATTGCAGCATTATTCACAATAATATGATAGCTCAATTTAAGTGCCCATCGACAGATGAATGGACAAACAAACCATGACACATACACACAATGGAATACTACAGAACGTTAAAGAACAATGATGAATCCACGAAACATCCCACAACATGGACGAATTCAGAGGACACCATCCTGAGTGAAACAAGTCAACCACAAAAGGACAAACATTGTACAAGACCACCACTACAAAACCCAAGAAAATGTCCACAAACAGAAAAAAACAATCTTTGATGGTCACGAGGGAGGGAAGGGATGGGGAAGGGAGAAATCACTAACTAGACAGTAGACAGGTGTTAACCCTGGCGAAGGGAAAGACGACACACAATACCGGGGCAGCTAGCACAACTTGACCAAGGCAAAGCCATAGAAGCTTCCCAGACACATCCAAACACCTCGAGGGACCAAGTTACCAGGGCCGAGGGCTAGGGACCATGGTCTCAGGGGACATACAGGTCAACCGGCACAACATACAACATAGGTCATAAAGAAAACATTCCACATCCTACCTTGGTCCACGGCGTCTGGAGTCTTAAAAGCTTGTGAGCAGTCATCTAAGATACATCGACTGGTCCGTCATGTTCAGAGCAAAGGAGAATGAAGAAAACCAAAGATGCACGGTGTCTTAGTCATCTAGTGCTGCTACAACAGAAATACCACAAGTGGATGGCTTTAACAAAGAGAAATTTATTTCTTCACAGTAAAGTAGGCTAAAGGTCCAAATTCAGGGCATCAGCTCCAGGGGAAGGCTTTCTCTCTCTGTCAGCCTTCTCATCAATGTTCCCCTGGACTAGGAGCTTCTCCACACAGGGACCCCGGGTCCAAAGCATGCACTCTGCTCCTGGCACTGCTTTCTTGGTGGTATGGGGTCCCCTGGAAACTGCTGTTTTTTAAAAGGTTATAGTTTGCCCAAATAGAAGCTTTACAGAATTATAATTCCCAGGATAGTGTTTTATACATTAAGAAAATGTACATTTAAATATTTTAAAAATATTTATTTAAACATTTTAAAATACCTAAAAAATAAAATAATAATATCATGTGGAAGAGTTTGATGAGGTCTTGTATGATTTTAGGAACCCCTGGGTGGTGCAAATGATTATGCACTCAGCTACTAACTGAAGGGTTGGTGGTCTAAATCCACCCAGAGATGCTTCAAAAGAAAGGCCTGGCAATCTGCTTCTGAAAGGTCATAGCCATTGACAACCCTATGGACTAGTTCTACTCTGAAACACCTGAGTTGCCATGATTTGCAGTCGACTTGATGGCAACTGGTTTTGGGTTTTTTTTTTTGGTATAATTTTATTTGCATTGAATTTTTATTGGAAATTTTTAGGCCAACAGGAAAACACTAATCTGGGCAAGCCTAAAGTTTCAAGGCAAACGGGGAAGAACTGATTATAGGTCATGCTGACTACACAGGAGTTTGCTGCAGGCGAGGAGAGTTGCTCCTGCTGTATGTAATTGCTGCAGTAGAACTAGGGCTCTTGTCTGTTTGGTGTGCTGATTCCACATACAGTCTGGATTTCTGATCCTTTTACGAGCACGTGTCAACAGAGATTTGAATGCCTGTGGTGCTGGATCTGAGGAATAAAACAGGACAAAGTAGTAGAGCTGACTCATTCATGTGAAGGAGTACTTTCACCTATTTATTTGTAAGACTGGGAGACCTGATGGCACAGTGGTTAAGAGTCTGGCAGCTAACCAAAATGTCAGCAGTTGGAATCCACCAGCCGCTCCTTGGAAACCCTATGGGGTGGTTCTACTTTGTCCTGTAGGGTCGCTGTGAGTCAGAATCCACTCGACTGCAATGGGTCTTTTTCTGGTTTTACAAGTCAGAACATAGTTCTCTTTCAAATTACGTCACTACAGTAGGCATTTCTCTGGGGGGGTGTGTGTGTTTGAATCACAGTGTGATTTAGTCCTCCTTTATAAATCATGTTAGCTATTCTGGGTTTCCCCCAAAAGCTTTTAATAAATTCAAATGGAATATCAACCCATGCACACAATGTTTGGGTAAGATTACATGAACTGCTTAAGTTGATCATTTAATGGGGAAATGAGTTAAATCAATATATGTAGAGCGCAAAGGAGCCCTGGTGACACAACGGTTGAGCGCTTGGCTGCTAACCAAAAGGCTACCAATTTGAATCCACTCAGCAGCTCTGTGGGAGAAGAGACTGAGACGGAGTGACACAGTGGCTGCAACAATGGGCTCAAGCATAACAACTATTGTGAGGATGGTGCAGGACAGGGCTGTGTTTCGTTCTGTTGTACGTAGCATCATTATGAGCAGGAACCTACTCGGTGGCACCTAACAATAACATCCGCTCCCATAAAGATTACAAAGCTTATTGCCATCAAGTCGAAACTGACTCATAGCAACCCTACTGCACAGAGTAGGACTGCCCCATGGGGTTTCCAAGGCTGTAATCGTTACAGAAGCAGACTGGCACGTCTTTCTCCCATGGAGCAGCCAAGCGCTTTAACCTCTGCATCACCAGGTCTCCTGGAGAACCCAATGGGGCAGTTCTACTCTGCCACATAGGGTTGCTATGAGTGAAAACTGACTCCAGAGAGCCCATCAACAATAACAACAAAGTGCAAGAATGTCTGGGACTTAATAAGTACAAAAATATTATTATTAAAAAAGGAACAATTTGACTTAGAGCTCCTTGGGTTAAAAATAATACTCCATGAATATAATTGTTTCATTTCTCGTGATTGTTAAAATATACTCCTGGTTCTAGGTTGAAGGGTGGGAAGGAGGACAACTGTGAATAAGGAAGGGCTTAGGAAGATGCTGCCATATGCGACAGAAAAAACCTCTGGAGGAAAAGAGGCAGACGGTGGGAAAGACTATGGAAAAGATCATTTCTTATGCCAGCCTTCAGGTGGCGCTATTATCCCTTAGGAGCTAAGATCCCCGTCCAGCGGGTGGGAGCTCTGAGCAGGAGAAGGGGAGTGTGAGGGTAAAAAAGGGAATAGATGTGGTCTGAGGAGGGGAAAGGTAGGAAGTATTCATCTGGTGGGAGATATTAATAAATTGTACATCTGTACCTTGGGAATGTGTCTGTAAACAGAAAGAGAAAACATGTGTAAAACATCCAAAAACAGAGAAGAGCTCGATAAATTTTATTCCTAAAATAGTCTTTTTCTGGGTAAAGCTAAGTGGGGTGAATTTTTGGAAAGAAAATTTTGGTGTTGTATTTCTGATGTTTCACAGGTTTAATCTGGCTCACAGAGTTCTGTGAGCTAGATAAAAAAACGACTGAATTTTGGTGCTGATGTATATAAGTAACACCAGCTAGCATACCTCTCTCTGACCTTCTGTTTGCAAGCCAATATCACAAGCAAATTAATATGTAACTGCTTAAAACGACTTTTATTTCTCTGTCATCTTGGCGCTCATTTACCTGTCCTGGAAGGAGGAACGGATCGGCCATTTTTTAAATCCATTTCAAGAGAGATTATAACAATTACCTATCCAGTCAGTCTGTGTCATTAAGTAGAAATGAGTCTGTGATGAGAAAAGTCAAAGCTGCATTTTATTAGTCTTAATTTTAGTTTTTATTTTTAGGTACCTAATTTGCTTTCACACTGGATACCTTAGACGAAAGCATAGTCAACGGCTGATCTCTTGGTTTTCCCTGCAGTGAGTGTAATTGGACACTCCCTTAGGGTTGGCACAACTGTTCGCAGAGATACCGCAAAGCAATGAAGTCTGCTAGATTACAAAGAAACCTCTTAATAATTTGTGATTAACTGGCAACTGTAATAAGAATTGCTGGGAAATAGAAATAAACAGCAAAGGTTAACAAGGTAGGACACAGAGAAGATTATTTGTACAAGAGGAAGAAAGGCAAAATAACAGCCAAGCTTTCTATTTGACATCAACTTGTTTGATAAATAAGTAATGGGGAAAAAGAGTTTCCGCCCTCAGATTTATACATTTTGTACTCTTCAAGCTCTGACCTTTGTACACGGCCACAAATCTGATGCCAAAGACCAAGTCTATGAATTATGTAAAACAAGAGATGATTTGGAGAGTTTGTGAGAAAAATATGAAGCTTGGCTCTTTTACCTTGGCTGAAGACGGAGAGTTCTTCTTTAATGCTTTTTTTCCCCTCATAAAATTTTGAAGATACAAAATTTAAAATACTTGACTATTTTGTTTACTTATTTATCATCCAAAAGATTGCCCACAGGATTGTCCAAAAGAAAGTCATTCTGTCTCAAAGAAAGCAGGGCTAATTGTTAGAGTAAAAATATATATATAGTCACTGATATCTATCATAGTTAATATAACCTAACCCCTAAACTTTAGGTTTGTATCTTCCAGGGAAAATGTGAATAAATGACAGTCTAAAACATCAGCTTAAGATATGTTGGCTCATTTCGAAAGGTGCCCATCAGGAAGGTGGGCTCACTGATGCTGGGAAACTCTGGGAGAAGCCGTTCATGATTCCATGTATAATGTCAGGAAGAGAGTTAAATGACAAGCAATTAGCCACAACTGTGGAATCTGGGTAGTGGGCACAGAGTGACTTCTCGTAGCTGAATTCAGTTATGTTAAAAAGAAGAAAGATCTAGCTCAATTTGGTTAAGGGGAATAAAAGATACTGGAAATAAAAAAATGGTAAAGGCTAACAAAACAGACACTAATCCTTTGGAATGCAAAGCTTCAAAGCAACCCCACAACCTGCCTAAGGAAGGTTCAGTACTCCCACTTTTGAGGAAGAGTCCCTGGGTGGTGCAAAGAGCTAACATGCTCAGTTTCTAATGGAAAGTTTGGATGTTCAAGTCCACCCAAAGGAACCTCAGAAGAAAGGGCTGGCTATGTACTTCTGAAGAATCAGCCACTGACAACCCTGTGAAGCACAGTCCTAGTCTGGCACGTATGGGTTGCCATAGTCAGAACTGACTGGACGGCAACAGAAAAAAAAAAAAAAAAACTTTTGAGGAGGATAAGTACATAAAGAAAGTGAGTCTTCTTTAAGCTGAACCCTCTGTTTCCTTCTTTCTAACAATATTCCCCCCCCCCATTTTTTGAGCTAAGTTTTAAGCACATGATCTCATATAATCTTTGCCATAACCCTGTGAGATACTGTTATTCACATTTTACACATAAGGAAAGTGAACCACAAAGAATTGAAGTCACTTCCTCGAGGTCAATTAGATAAAATTAGAATTCATACCCAAGCAAAACTCAGAGCTCATAAGCACTCTGCCACACCACTTTCACATCTGATGGTCCAATATATAGTTTTACAGCCTGTTCCCAAATATATGCTTTTTTGGTCATGGACTCAGCCAAGTTGCAATTTAGGCGACCAGCTTTACACTGTCTCAGGATTGCTGCTGGTTGTTGTTGGGTGCCATCAAGCTGATTCTGACTCATAGCAACCCTATATGATAGAGCAGAACTGCCCCATAGGTCTTCCTAGGTTGTAATCTTTGCGGGAGCAGATCGCCAGGTTTTTCTCCAGCAGAGCACCTGGTAGGTTCCAACTGCCGACTTTTCGTTTAGCAGCTGAGCACTGACCATTGTACCGCCGGGGCTCCTTAGACTCTCATAATAATCCCAACATTTGTTGTTGTTGCTCATTGCAGGGTGGTTATTGTTTCTTCTCTCTTTTTGGTTTCTTTACCTGAGATCTCTGTGGTTGATGTGTGTCTTAGGCTGGGTTCTCTAGAGAAGCAAAACCAGCCAAGCGTATATATAAATAGAAAGATTTATCTCAAGGAACTGGGTCATGTGGTTGTAGGCTGGCAAGTCTCAAATCCATGGGCATCAGGCTGGAAGCTTCTCCTGACTCACGTGGTTGCAGGGGCTGCCGAACCCACAGCTGGCAGGTCAGATGACAGGCTCTCGGCTCACTGGGCTGCGGAAGTTGGCAAATCCAAAAATTGGCCGGTCAGATGGCAGGCTGCTAGCTCAAGTCCCGCGAACTGGAGGTCAGATGATGATGAGCCAGACGCAGCATCCAGAGTGAGAGAGGGTTTTGCCAGAGCATCCATATATATTTGATGCAGGCCATACCCTCAAGGAAACTCCCCTTACACCAGATAAAGCAGTGACTTGAGTAAGGGTGTAACTTGAGTAAAGGCAGTAACTTGAATATGACTTGAGTCATGCCCTTTAGTAAGGCTGTGACTCAAGATACAACCCACACTGATCCTGCCTCATCAACATAGAGAGGTTTAGGATTTACATAAAATGGAGGATAATTACACATCACCACAAAACGGAGGACAATTACATCAGATCACAAAAGAGAGGACATTTACACAATACCGGGAAGCATGGCCTAGCCAAGTTGACTCATAACATTAACCAGCACAGCTTGTTTACACTTGACTAGTTGGTGTTCAAATACTCTCTGCTTCAGATTTTTATTATGTTTGTGACGCCTCACTGCCTGAGGCCCTCACTGTAGAAAAGCTCCCCCTTGCTTACGAAGATCCATAGATTTACACCCATTACCTCCATGGCACTTTAAATGCCCTGTGCGTTTCTGTGGCCTTTGAAACATGGGTCCGTTAGATTTGTGTAGGTGGCAAGCTTTGATTATATACCTTGAAAAAGTCAAAGCCTATAATTAGACGTAAATAAAACCTGGGAGTTTCTAAGTCTCTGCAGAGAAAACCACAAATCTATTCCCTTCTTTCACTTAGTTTACAATCAGCTGGTAATATTTATAGAGAGGTCAGTATGCTCACAAAACTGTCTACCAGGAGCCTAAAATTATGATTCCTAATAAAAATTTCTTTCAAATACTCCAAAACCTATGAGAATAATCAGGTGGTTTTGAAACATTAAGAACCATTTGTTAGAGCAACAAAATGTTTGGGGATATTGAGAATGTCTTTCCTATATATTAACATCAAGCTCTTACAGCACAGCCAAAAAAAATCAATGGGAGTTACATTATATTGAGCTTTCTTTTTTCCTTGTATAATTATGAGTTACCTGGCAATACATAAATCAAAAGCATTCCCCATTTGGACACTGGCTATGAATCTGTGGGGACTGGCAGGTTCAGCACTGATCCCGCAGGCCTTGGTAACAATGTTGTGGGCAAGCGACCTTTTGGCCCACATTATGGCCCACAAAAGAACCCTGAATGGGTTCTTTAACTTGGGGCCTTGGAAACAAAAGGATTAAGAAAAATTAAGATAATACTGGTGGTGCAAATGGTTAACACACTCTGCTGCTAACTAAAAGGTTGGAGGTTTGAATCCACCCAGAGGTACCTTGGAAGAAAGGCCTGGTGATCCACTTCTGAAAAATCAGCCATTAAAAACCCTGTGGAGCACAGTTCTACTCTGAAACATATGGGGTCGCCTTAAGTCAGAGTCAGCTCAACAACAACCGGTAAGATACAACTACAGGAAAAATATTTGGGGGTTTTCCATCCAGTAAACTCACTCACACCTCTCACTACATTATGTTTATGCAGGTGTGATTCCACTGACGCCACTCCACAAAGGGATTGGTAAATACACTTAATCAAGGACTCCCAGAAGCAAGGTCTCAGTCTTCTTCCTGGTCTTCTTTGTCCTCTCCTTGGATGACATTACCAAATCAATCATCTTCCTTGTTACGGCAATGACACCAAAATTAAGAACTCTTTGTCCATAACTTTATTTTTTCTTTTAATTCTTTTTTTTTTTTTCAATTTTATTCTGGTAAAATATGTATAACATAAGATTTGTCATTTTAACCATTTTTAATTGTACCATTCAGTGACATTACATTCATACATACACTACATTTATAATGTTGTGCAACCTTTACCCCTGTCTATTTCCAAAACTTTTTCATCTTACCAAACAGAATTTCTTAAAGGTTAAGTAGACTTTATTTTTTTAGAGAAGTTTTAGGTTTACAGAAAAAAAAAATGTGCATAAATTACAGAGTTCTCAGCTACCCCTTCTCCCCACTGCCTACTGTTTTTCCTATTATTAACATATTGCAATACTCCTATATATTTTTTTACAATTGATGAGCCAGTATTGACACATTATTATTAACTGAAGTCCATAGGTTACATTAGGGTTCACTCTGTGTTATATCATTCTATGGATTTTGACAAATGTGTAATGTCATGTGTCCACCATGACATTATCATACAGAATAGTTTCACTGCCCTAAAAATGCCCTGTGCTCCACCTACTCATTCCCTATCATGTTTAACCTTTAGTGAGCTTTTCTTACTTTTTTCTCCCAAAGACTCATGCATTTTATTACACTTCTTATTTCAAATGCTTTCCTCAAAATAGCCAAGGAAGCTACATTTATCATGCATTCAATAAATAATTAATTGAACATCCAGCATGTGCCAGGCTTTGTACGGGGTGTTAGGAGTACAGACTGGAAAAGAGAGAGACAAATATCTCTCTCTGTATGTGGTTTACGTCTAACAGGGGAGCATGGTGTTGTTCGTTGCCGTCAAGTCATCCCTAACTCACGGTGACATTATGTGTAACAGAAAGAAGCACTGCCTGGTCTTGTGGCGTCTTCATGATCCTTGGTATGTTTGAGTCCTGTTGCAGGTATTGTAACAATTCACCTCACTGAAGGATTCCTTTGTTTTTGCTGGCCTTGTAATTAACCAAACATGATGTCTGTCTCCAATGATTGGCCAATGCACCTCCTGCACATCCACCATGTATCTGTCAGTATGGGCTGCGTGTTTCTGTGATGTTGACCAGGTTTTGGCAAAGCTTCCAGACTAAGACAGCGAAGGAAGAAAAGCCTGGCAATTCACTTACAAAAAAATCAGCCAATGGAAACCTTGTGGATCGCAATAGCTAATCGTGTTGTGCATGGAGTCAACATGAGTCTGGGGCCAGCTCAATGACTTCTAACAACCACAGCAGCAACCAGACCAGTCTCAGTCATCAGACTGTTATAGGGTTTCCACCACCGACTCTGTGTCAGTTTGTTTGATGAACTTCTCTCTGATCACATCTCTCTTTTTTTGGTCCTCTTGGCCCCATGAGCTCCACTAACCATGAAAGTCTCAGACAGTTTATCCACTTTCCCTGATTTGCTGTGGCTCCCAAGGCCCACTGAGAAGGTTGTCCAGCACTGTGACAGTCTGGGCAGCCACTTAAGGGCTTTGAGTAGAGAGAATGCTATCTATGATAATGACTCCCTGGAAGATGATCCCTCAAGAACAAACAGGCTGTTTGATTTTCTATGACTTTTTTGTTGATGACCCTTAAAAATAAAATAAAATTGTCCTTCTTCTCTCAAGAAACAAAATGGTTGAACTCAATATGCAAAAGCTGCCTCAAACATAAAATGCCTGCGTCCTAAGCAAAATGTCCTTTTCAGCACTTTTCCTTCATTTAGCTCTTCCTGCCTCATTGCATGCGAGTTACATTTGTGCTTGAGATCATTTTACTTCCGCTTCTGTACTTATGTGTTCTGCTGCTTGAATGTCATTTGAGTTAGTTCATTTCAAATGTCTCTCTTTTTGAGTGCCTGGATTGGATCGATTTGACTCACCTCACGCAATGACCTAGAAACACCACAGGTGGCTAAGTATATAATAAATGCTTCTTGATAGTGATGAAAAATACATTGAAATATTTATCTGAGTTAGGTTTTCATAGATTCCAAAAGTTTTTATGCACAATGAATAACATAAAATAAAATAAAGTCAATAGCTAGGTCTAAATAAATAACCACAGTGACCCTATAAGTAGTCTTTTATAAGACTGTGATAAAACTGACAAATTGAGGCTTGCTCTCCACCAGCTGCAATTCTCTGTACCCTAGAGTTCTGTTTCTTTTGTCCCTTTGGCTATATATACACTAAGTCAATATTATCTGCAGTTTCCATACCGCTGAGCATAGGCCTTTGTGTTACTGTATCTCATACTGGAATCTTTCTGACTGCAGACTTCGATTGGCATGTAGCATGATGGCCCCCTCTTCCTGCATGTCACTGGCATCTTCCACCTGCTCTGGGTTCTACCATCTGAGGTGACACCTGCACAAGTAAAGGGTCACCAGCTAAGGGTGCTGGAGGAAGCCCTGATCTCAGTCCTATATCGTGGGAAGGGAACACATGAGTCTAATGCCCCAGGTCTGTCCCACTCTCCTGATTTTATCCTTCTGAGTTTAGGCACACAGTTTGGTGTAGGGTCAGAATTCTGGCAAAGAATTTTATCCTAAAAGTAGGCCTGCTGAGGTGATGGGGAGGGATAACTGGGTCTCAGTTACATGCTCCACTCTAAAACAGTCAAAAGAAAGAGAGGGAAAGAAAGACAGAGAGAGACGGAAGGACGAAGGAAGGAAGGGAGGGAGAAAGGACGGAAGGAAGGAAAGCAAAGGAAAGAAGGGGAGAGAGAGGGAGGAAGGAAGAACAACTCCCTTATTAGGAAAGTAAGTGGATGCTGGAACTGCAATTAGCGCTTAATCCCTTTAGTCTAAGATCCTAACTTGTGTAAGAAAGAAAATGTCACATGCTGGTTGGTTGACTAACTCTTTGCTTTATTGTCATGTCATTTACACATTAATATGCCAGAGAAATCAAAAAGAAGGTTTGTGTGGCAGGTGGAGAAAGAATTGTAGGCAGGGGCAGCTGAACAGTGAGTGGCAGAGGAATAGATGAACTGGGCAGGCTGAGGTCCCCCGAAGATTCCCCTGTTCCATTCACACTTTAGCCACATGCTGCTCTCTCTGTACGGGGTGGACTTGCTGCATCCCCTATTTTGTTTGCTAGGACTGCCAGGGCAAGAAGAGCAGCCGCACCTGCAACATTTCGGAATGGGGCTGCTTTGCTTTTCCTTGCTCTTCAGTCTCTCCTTTTCCTCCTCTCTTTTCACATTAATAGGTGCATTGACAGTGCGCTAGAGATGGGGCAGTGTAGCGGTGGTCTTTGGAGTCCAACAGACATGCATTTGAGCAAATGCTTTGTCAATTACTAGTTTTGAGACTTTGGGTTATTTAAGTACTCCAAACCTCAGTTTCCCATCTGTTTAATGGTACAATCATTCGAGAATTCAGTGTGGCATTTTTTATCAAAAGGCTTAAAACTGTGCATATGCTTGGGCCCAGCAATTGCACATCAGAAATGAGTCTTAACGAAATAATTAAGGATACACAAAGATTTAGCTACAAAAATGCTATTTACGCTAAAATTAAAAAAAAAAAAATTGGAAATAACCAAAAGAGCCAACTATAGGCAATTTGGTAAATAAAAGATGATAGCCTTTTAATGAAATGTTAATTAGCCATGAAAACATTGCAAATGAATATCTATTAACATAAATCCTCAGAATAATGTAGTGAAAATCCTAAAATAGCATGTACAACATAATTTTATATAAAAATATACACAGATCTATAATACAATTCCACAGCTTATATACCACAGAGTTAATGTTGGTTATATTTGGTAGTGAGGTTATACATTTTTGTAATTTTTTTTCTTTTTGCTTATTTTCTCACTTTTTTCTACATTAACCTTAAATTACTTCTATAATGAAATAATAAATCATTTTAATTTAAAAACTCACCTTTTAGCTTGAACTAATGTAGACTTGTAGGTCCTCTTTTTTTTTAAAATATGACCTGTGTTCTTGTGTGTTCATACTTTCTTGCTCTGTGATTAGCATGGCTAAATTAGTATGATTTTAAGCTGCTTAAGGGCAGGGCTTACATCTTTTCTTTATTCTTTAAAGTGTCTTGCACATCTTTCTGGTAATTTAATAAAAATTCACTGCTTTAAATGGTGTCAAGTGCAATTTAAATTCCTGCTCTCATTAAATGTCTTTTATAAATCAATTTGAACAGTACTAGTACAGTATTAGTGATAACAAGGCGCCCTAGTGGTGCAGTGGTTAAGAGTTACGGCTGCTAACCAAAAGTGGCAGTTCACATTCACCAGGTTTCCTTGTTTTCCTTTCGTCTGAAGCCAACCCCTTACAATCCCTGACTCTAAGGAAGAAGCACATGGTACAGTAAGGCACCAGTGCAGGAGCCGGAAGGTGTTGATTTTGTACTTTGCCAGTGGGGCCAAACCACGCAATGGGAAGGTGAATTAGCTAACCCTAAGGAAGAACTTTCTAATTTTTAAAGATGGACTTTCATAAGAGACGTCTGTTTGATAAGCTTATGAACTCCTTTCACTAGAGACCCCTAAACTGAAGAAAGGAAACGCATGGGTGCCTGCACTAAGTTAAAGAGCTTGGGTGAGGTGCACTTTGACAGCTTTTGCAGATCTAAATGTCCCTGACTTTTCTTAGGTCTTATTTGCAGCTAGGAAATGAAGGGTTGGGTTAAGGTGAAGTGTACAGATGCATGTTTTGTTTGGCTCATTGCTCCCTTTTATGGACACTTACCTAATGCACCTCCTGTGAGGCTACCACCTATCTGTCAGGAGAGACTTGCATGTTGTATGATGCCGAGCAGAGAACTTCCAGACTGAGATGGACTAGAAAAAAAGGCCTGGTGGTCTACTTCTAAAAATCAGCCAAGGAAAACCCTGTGGATCACGAAGGTTGGATCTGCAGCCAATCGTGGGGATGGTGCAGGACTGGGCAGTGTTTTGTTCTGATGTGCGTAGGGGCACCATGAATTAGAAGTCGACTCAATGACAGCTAAAAACAACAATATTCGTCTCTTTATGCACTTGTGAAAAATACCTCTCCTTCATCTGTCATCTGAGATGAATATGAGCTATGATTTATATTAATTTTTTTTATTAATTTTATTTATTGAAGTATTTTTTGGCCTTAGTATTATGGTAAGTACTTGATGTGTTACATCACCTCAGAGTCCCAAAACATCTCAAAGACATAGGGTTGAACAAATTAGGAATAGGAGGTTTGGAGGTTTAGGGCCATGGTTTCATAAGACATCCCGGTTAATCAGCCTAATATCATGTTTAGTGCTTCTGTTCTACCTCCTAGCTTGTTTGTAGTGCCTGGGGTCTTAAAAGCTTGCAAGCAGCCATCCAAGGTACAACAACTGATCTCTATTTGCCTGGAGCAAAAGGGAAAAAGGAGAGTCAGGAATAGGAAGAAGATATTGAATGTATGGCTAATTGCCTCCGTGAACAACTACCTCCTTTGCCATGAGACCAGAAGAACTGGATGGCGCCCAGCTATCATTACTGAATGTTTTGATCAAAGATTCTATAGAGGAATCCTGATCAAAAGGAAGAAAATGCAGAACAGAATTTCAAATTCTTGTGGAATCCAGATTTTCTGGAGCCATGGAATCTGGATGAACCCCAAAACTATTGCCCTGAGATAATCTTTAAACCTTAAATCTCAAACCAAAATTATTTCCTGAAATCTTCTTAAAGCCAAACAGTAGTTTAGCTTAACTAGTAAAAAAGTCTGCCTTGAGCATTATGCTCTTTTAAGAACTATCTATCTATAACAAATTGACAACAGCAACTCGAAAGATTAGATAGGAAGCTTAGGGAGCAGTGAGTTTATGTTAATGGGAGAGCAAACAGTTTGGAAAAGGAGAGTAAGAATGGTTGCACATCTTGAAGAAAATAACCAATGTTACTGAATTGTACATGTAGAAATTGTTGAATTGTGTATGTTTTGATGTGTATATTCTCAAAAACAACAAAATATAAATCATAAAAAAGTTAAATATGCACCTAAAGTCATACAACTAGTAAAAGCAAAGACAGAAATTAAGCCTAAGTCAGCTTACTTAAAGTAAGGATTATAATAATAGATATAATAATAGGCTACAACTGTTGAAGAAATGCTGTCAGTGTTTTCCCAGGTGATGGGGTTCTGCGGACCACCACCACACCTGCTTCTCTGCTTCTAATTCCTCCTCAGCTTCCTCTCTGTCCCTGCCTCATCCAGCCCCGATTCTCTTTGTCTCTACTCTCGGCACCCTTTTTGCTCTAGTCCTCACTGGACTCCAAGTATCTCCGTGAAATCTGTTTCTTCTAATTCCTCACCATCAAAAGCTTCTGCAGTTGTTCAAATCACTGTGCCTCTTTAAGAGGCACTCGCAGCTCAAGCTCAGAAACGCCTCGGGTGTTGATGGGGCACTCAATGCTGCATGTCGGTCCCTTCTCCCAGGCCAGCCAACTGTCATCAAGTTGACACTGACTCACAGCGACCCCATGTGTGTCACAGTAGAACTGTGCTCCATAGGGTTTTCGATGGCTGATTTTTCAGAAGTAAATCACCGGGCCTCTCTTCTGACTCACCTCTTGGTGGACTTGAACTTCCAACTTCTAGGTTAGCAACCAAGTGTGTTAACCATTTACACCACCCAGGAACTCCTCTCCCAGAGCAGCCTCCCTAATTCTAGAAATTCCAACATACCTCCAGACAAAACAGGTCATTGGCTCCACATTCTCTTCCAGACCCTCCGTGTAGGCCTTTAGGGTCATCCCAGTGCTCCCTGAGGCAGGAGGCCCTGGAGACTAAGATGCTCTGCATTTCTCTTCCTTCCTATCAGATAGGCAGCTGTGAAGAGAATTCATTTTGGGTACCACACAGTTCTCTTGCATCTATTTTCCAGTTCAAACATATTTTAACTATCCTTGTTTTTTTTTTTTTTTTTTTCTCTTACTTTCACAACTATTCTTTGCATTGCTGCCTGGAAATGCTCTCGATTTCTGCCATGTGAAGTGGTATGTGTTCATCTGATCACATTTTCTCCAGTGAGGCTACTCAAGCTTGGCTGTATTCTGCTGTGAACTTCTGCCCTTTTCCTCTGTATGCAGCCTGGAATCCATGGCCACAGCACAGAAGGATATGCTTCTTTATCTACCCCAGCCAGAGAAGCCCGGGGGACAGTTATTTCATAGCTAGTGTTTAGGAGGATAAACTTGTTTATAAATATTGATAAATATGATGTCGCTGTTACTGGGTACTCTAAAGGAAACTGTGTAACTCTCCTCTAGGGTTTTTTTTGTTTTTAATAGTGATATCATTAAATTAATGCAACAAATTCCCTTTAATAAAACTGTTTCTACCCATAATCTATACTCTAAAGAAAGATGACCGAAGAACATCTTTAAGAAGAATGAAACCAGAAAGTAACTTAAGGAATTCTTATTCAGTTTGTCGGCCATTTTATGTATATAACGTGCAACCCTTCCCGCTCTTATTTCCTTACTTGATGTACTTTTGCAGCACTGCCTCTACGTTCTTTATGCTTGTCTATGTTGGTACTGCTTCCTGATATCAGGCATGTCATGTGCAATGATTTCGAGCACAATGTCATGTTTGGATATATGTGCAAGATTTTTCTTTTGTAATATCAGAATAATATTAGAAGATATTTTTTGGCACGTGGCTAGGGAAATGGTTAACACGTACATCTTTTCCTGAATACCAGTATGTGATATTGCCTAATACATTTAGCTGTCTTTTTGTTTATAATTTTCCTTCCCCCTCCACACACTAGAATAGAAGCTCCAGGAAAGAAGGGACATTAATTGCTTGATTCACCGTGGTAAACTTAGTATCCAGGAAAGTAAAATATCATGAACAAGTCATGTTTATCACAAGAGCATAAAGGTCGTTTTACATTGGAATATAATTCACCATACCTGTTACCCATTGCTGTCGCGTCAATTCCGACTCATAGCGACCGTAAAGGGCAAAGTAGAATCACCCCATAGGGTTTCCAAGGAGTGAATTGTGGATTCAACTGCTGACCTTTTGGTTAGCAGCCTGAGCTCTTAACCACTGTGCTGCTAGGGCTCCATAATTCACATTAACAAATAAAAGAGAAAAAAATATATAGTTATCCTATTAGATGCAGAAAGCACATTGGGTGAAATCTAACACACATTCATGATAAAAGACCTCCAGCAAACTAGGATTGAAAGGAATCTTCTTATTCTGTTATAGAGTATCTAGAAGTAAAAGAAAACACAGCAAACATTATAAAACTTTAAAGACAATAAATATGACATAACTAAATGAAGAGACAGACAGACGATCTATGTTCAAACATATTGGGACTCAGTATGTTGTCAATTTCCTTCTGTTGATATCTAGATTCAGTGTGATCCCAACCAAAATCCTGACAAAGGTTTTCATGCTTGAAAAGCAGATTCTAGTATTTGCAAAGGAGAGCAAATTACCAATAATAGCAAAGACATTCTTGAAGAAGAAAAATGTGAGGGAATTTGGCTTAACAGCTATCAAAATTATAGATAAAGCTATGGTAACTACTAAAATATAGAAAATAGAACCACATATACAGGTGAACTTGATATATAACAGAAGTGGTATTGCAGATGAGTGGGAAAAGATGGATCATTCCATAAATGGTGCTGGGAAAATTGATCATTCATATGAAAAGAAGCAAAATTGGATCCTTCCTCACACCTTGTATGGATTAAATATCTATATTTGGAAATAAAAATATTAAAAGTTTATAATATAGGAACTTTTTTTTATTCTTGAGGTGGAAAGGGATTTATTAAACAAAATGTAAAAAGCAGTAACCATAAAAGAAAATATTGATAAATGCAAATTAAAATTAATAACTTTTTACACATACGTAACTGTCTAGTATCCAAAATATACAAAGAACTTCTAAAAATTATATATATTTACATATATGTATATATGTAAATATATATAATTTTTGTCATTATATATGACAAAGGTTTACAAAAGATAAGGGGAGAGGCATTTATAGGGGGAGAGAGAAAACAAAAATTACTAATAAGTTTATATAAATGCTCTATCTCATTAGCAATTAAGGAAATACAACGTAAGTTTTTTAATGATACCAATTAGCACCAACTAGATTGGTGAAAGTTGAAAACTCTGAGAATCCAATGGATGTTGGGAACCTCTAGTACACTGCTGGTGGGAATTTAAACCACCCTAGAAGGCAGTTTCCACCACCCGTCTATGAATTTGTCATACTGTGGTGGTTTGCTTGTTACTCTGATGCTGGAAGCTATGCCACCAGTATTTCAGATACCAGCGGGGTCACCCATGGTGGACAGGTTTCATTGGTGTTTCCAAACTGAGACAGACTAGGAAGAAAGGCCTGGCAACCTACTTTTGAAAATTAGCCCATTAAAACGCTATAGATCATAATAGAATATTGTCTGATATATGCCAAAAGTTGAGTCTCCTAGGCTGGAAGGCACTCAACATTCACAGTGGCCACAACAATGGACTTGAGCGTATCAGCTGTTGTGAAGATAGTGCAGGACTGGGCAAAATTTTGTTCTATTGTATATGGGGTCATCATGAGTTGGAGCTGACTCGACAGCAGCTAACGTATCAAAGGCAATTATCGTTGTCTTGCAAAATGAAACATGTGTGTACCTTATGTAGTAGAGACTGCCAGTGCTCTACTCTTATCTCCTTGGCTAACCCTGGAGGCCAACTGCAGCTTAGTTGGACAGGCCCCATTCATGCTGATGGCTTCTTAAGCATCTGCCACGAGCTTTCTCAGCCTGTGATCGGGGCAGGCTGGAAGGGTGTTAATTCTCCCTCTCCCACAGAAAAATTCTCAGCAAGGAGGGACAGGAAGTGATGGATAAATAGCTCACTTTCTTGTCCCTTAGAATGACAATTCTGAGGTAGGTTTAACAGTCCCTCAAAGGCCCCCCATAAAATTGTGTTCCACTTGCCCACAGTGGTAACCACTCATGAATGTGCCATTTATTGGCATGCCTTCTTTCCCTGCCTCATTTCCCTAGTCCATCAATGTGCTTCTTAGAATAATCTTTCAGATAAACTCGAGCACCCAATCCTTGTCTCAGGATCTTCACTTGCTGGAATTCAAACTAAAACACCCTATGTCCCAGCAGATCCACTCCTAGATATATACCTTAGAACAATTTTTGCATGCCTGCACCAGGAGATATTTTAACACTGTTGATAGCAGGATAGTTCGTGATAGGAAAAAAAAACTGGTAAAAACTAAATGTCCATTACTGGAAGAATGGATAAACTGGGATGTACTGTATTTCTATGCAAATAATGCATGTCTTCTATGTTTGTTTGCCAACCACTCCTTCCCTCCCCATGAGGTATTTTTGCAAACATTCTATGCTAATTTTTTTTTACAGAGACATGTAAAAAAAATTGGTATACAGGTGCTTACAAAAATACCTCTGTGGGGAGGGGAGCAGTTGGCAGATAAACGTAGAAGGTACACATTATTTACATAAAACTATGGTAGTGATTTAATGAAATACCATAGCCATTGCTATCGAGTCAATTCTGACTCATAGCGACCTATAGGATAGAGTAGAACTGCCCCATAGGGTTTCCAAGACTGTACTCTTTATGGAAGCAGGCTGCCACATCTTTCTCCCTTAGAGAGACTGGTGAGTTGGAACTATAGCCACATCAACTGACCTTAATGAATTTTAGACATGTAATGATGATTGGAAAAAGATGCTGAGAATACGTACAGTATTAATATTAAATTCAAAAATAAGTAGATGAAACAATATATTGGTAAGGTTTATAAATATATGTGGTGATATTTTAATGAATAGCAGGAGAATGATAATGAACCAAAATTCAGGTTAGTGATTACCTCTGAGAAAGAGGCAGGGGAATGGAATGAGAAAGGGGCCCAAGAAACCATAGAAGCATTGGTTATATTCTGGTTCTTGGGTTATGTGGTAGGTTCATGGAGGTTCGTTTTAATATCATGCTTCACAACTCAGATATTTATTAATCAAAAATTTAAAAAGAAGTGACAAATATCTCAAATACAATGAAAAATGTTTGTTAAATCTCGTGTTTTATTTTATGGGAAGAGTGTGATACCATATACCAAAATACGTCAGTTAGTTGAGAAGTATGATTATCATATCCAAAGTCTTTGAATATTTTTTCATGAGTTTTCCAGTTCACATTTCATATTGTGCAAAATCTGTAAGGTTTATTGTCATGGATTGAATTGTGTCCCCCCAAAATATTGTCAACTTGGCTAGGCCATAATTTCTAGTATTGTGTGATTGGACACCATGTTGTGATATGATGTGATTTTCCTATGTGTTGTAAATCCTACCTCTATCGTGTTAAAGAGGTAGATTATAGACAGTTATGTTAATGAGACAGGACTCAATCTACAAGATTAGGTTATAAGATTGTCTTAAGCCAATCTCTTTTGAGATATAAAAGACAGAAGCCAGCAGAGAGACATGGGGACTTCATACATCCAAGAAACAAGAGCCAGGAGACTAGTGTGTCCTTTGGACCTGGGGTCCCTTTGCTGAGTAGCTCCTAGACCAGGCGAAGATTGATGACGGGCTCCCTCAGAGCCGACAGAGAAAGAAAGCCTTCTCCTGGAGTCGGCCCCCTAAATTTGGACTTCTAGCCTTATAAACTGTGAAAGAATAAATTTCGCTTTGTTAAAGTCATCCACTTGTGGTATTTCTATTGTAGCAGCACTAGATAACTAAGACACTTATCAAGACTTTTTCATAGGAAAATATCTATTTTGAACACTTCTGCTGTTTCCCTAGGTGTCTTTGAATGGAGTTTCAATATGATAACTTAGACTCTTTAGATCAATAACTGATATTCCTCACGTTGTTGTTAGCTTCCATGGAGTCAGCCCCCTACTCATGGTGATCCCATGCACAATGGAACAAAACACTGCCCAATCCTGCTTCTCCCCATGATCAGTTGTGAATCGAACCAACATACCTCATAAATGTTCTAATATCCAAATAAAAAATATGTTCTGATTTCTTATACTGCCTGGTCCTGTATGATTCTAACTTACCTTTGTCATGGATGAGATGTGTAGAAATTTTTCAGTGGTAAGGGATGTGACAGTATACAGTGTGAGTGTCAGTAAATCATGAAAAGCAAAATAAGGACCTCTTTAAAGTTCATCTCATACCTGAAGTACTTTGTTTTTCTACTTAAAAGTACATGGTGTTAAAATAAGTATTTATATAATTTACATAGATAAAAATATCCTTTTTATCATGGTTATAAATTACTAAGTCATTTAATGAAAAATATCTGGTCTAACTTTCTAAGTTTAAATCATTTTTTTAAAGTTTAGTATTATATGATGAGAGTAAAGCCCAATTCGGCATCCAAAAGCTGGTGGACAAAGTTACAAGGGGACTATGTAGAAGAAAGAGCACATGTGTTGGATTCTTCCAAAATAACATGTCGTTGTTGTTAGATGCCATTGAGTTGGTTCTGACACAGCAACCCTGCGTACAACAGAACAAAATACTGCCCTGTGCTGCACCATCCTCATGATTGTTACTATGCTTAAGCCCATCATTGTAGCCACTGTGTCCATCCATCTCGTTGTGTGTCTTCCGATCTTTCACTGACCTGCTACTCTACCAAGCATGATGTCCTTCTCCAAGGACTGGTCCCTTCTGATAACGTGTCCAAAGTACATGAGATGAAGTCTCCCCATTGTCGTTTCTAAGGAGCATTCAGGTTGTACAGATTTGTTCATTCTTTTGACAGTCCATGGTATATTATTAATATTCTTCACCAACAACATAATTCAAGGCATCAATTCTTCTTTAGTCTTCCTTATTCACTGTCCAGCTTTTGCATGCATACAAGGTGATTGAAAGTGCCATGGTTGAGTCAGGCATACCTTAGTCCTCAAAGTGACATCTTTGTTTTTTAACACTTTAAAGAGGTCTTTTGCAGCAGATTTGCCCAACACAATGCATCTTTTGATTTCTTGACTGCTGCTTCCACGTGCATAGATTGTGGATGCAAGTAAAACAAAATTCTTGACGACTTCAATATTTTCTCCGTTTACCATGATGTTGCTTATTGGTCCAGTTGTGAGGATTTTTGTTTTCTTTACGTTGAGGTGTAATCCATACTAAAGGCTGTAGTCTTTGATCTTCATCAGTAAGTACTTCAAGTCCTTTTTGCTTTCAGCAAGCAAGGCTGTGTCATCTGCATATTGAAGGTTGTTGATGAATCTTCCTCCAATCCTGATACTCCACATGAGCACAATTAAGTGTTCTGGAATTCCCATTCTTCGCAATGTTATCCATAATTTGTTATGATCTACACAGTCGAAAGCCTTTGCATAGTCAATAAAACCCTGGTAAACATCTTTCTAATGTTCTCCGCTTTATCTGACATCAGCAGTGCTATCCCTTGTTCCACATTCTCTTCTGAATCTAACTTGATTTTCTGGCAGTTCCCTGTCAATGCCTTTAGTGCAGCTTGGACTTCTTCCTTCAATACCATCAGCTCTTGATCATATGCTACCTCCTGAGATTGTTGAACATCAACCAATTATTTCTGGTACAGTGACTCTGTGTATTCCTTCTGTCTTCTTTTGATGCTTCCTGCGTAGTTCAATATTTTGTCAATAGAATCCTTCAATATTGCAACTCAAGGCTTGAATTTTTTCTTCATTTCTTTCAGCTTGAGAAATGTCAGGTGTGTTCCTCCCTTTTGGTTTTGTGACTCCAGGTCTTTGCACACTTCAGTATAATAGTTTACTTTGTCTTCTAGAGCTGCCCTTTGAAATCTTCTGTTCAGCTCTTTTACTTCAACATTTCTTCCATTTGCTTTAGCTGCTCTATCTTCAAGAGCAAGTTTCAAGTTCCAAAATACCATAATCAGTTAAAACAGTCATTCAGCAAGTCAATAAAATAAAAATAGGTATTTTGAAAGAGTGTGTCTCCCAATAATAAAACAAAAATTGAATAGAATTAAAAGAGATGTAGCCTTATAATCTGCCTAAATAATACCTTTATTTATAAATAGATATATAAAAATTCATTTAAAATGATTCAGTGAGAATTAACATGGACTGTGGATCCTGGATTTGAAATAACAATGATGTTAGAGCCAAGAACATTGTTTAGAAAGAACGGATACCCTTCATTGCCTTTTACCAGCTAATCATTGTAGATCTGGTTCTGTCTTATTCTTATAAGTATGGAAAATCAAAACATAACCAGTGTTTGCAAACACAGTGACACCAAGTCCACTTTGAGAAATACATAAGGGGCTGAAGGCAATATTGAATAGACCACAATACTTTTTCAATTATTTCTTTGTATTTCAGAAGCATAAAATCTTGTTTTTTGTCTCAGAAAGAGAGAGAGAAGTTTTGGATTTGATATTTCTTTCCCACCATGTCTATGTAACTTCAGAAGGATATTTTGATATTATAACAGAATGACCAAACAAAGAGAATATTGCTTTGATGTAGGAAAATCCCTTTTCTGACATGCCATATCTGTGCTAATCAGTGAAAAAAAGTTTGGAAAATGGAAAGATGACTTTTATCGTGTACTTGTATTATTTCAGGTATTGTAAGACAATGACTAAATTTCTTTTCCCTTTCTCAAACTGTTTTGTTAATCTGAATCCTGAAGCAAAACAATATTAATAAAAATGTCACATATTCACAGGAAGCTTTTATAATTTATTAACAGTTCACTGTACCTGGAGAGAAGGAAACCAACATTTACTCGTGTGCTGACTATGTGAGTTCAGAAGCATGGAGACTTTATGCATTAAAAAATTACTCCTGATGATATATTTAAGAGATGGGTGTTATTTCTCCCATACTTCAAGTGAGAAAACAGAAAGTTAGAAAATCTGAGTTACTTGTCAGAAGACACATCCAGAAAATGTTAAAGCTGGGTTTCAGACGCAGGCCTTCTGACTCTTTGCTGGGTAGCTTCTTTCCTGCGTGGGTTGTTTCTAAGTCATGAGGTAGTTATTAAGAGACATAACATCTGCAACTCGTAAAAAGGCAACACTGCCGGGTTTTGTTGTCCAAGTCTGTGTGTCTGACATCAAAAGCACCTTGACTCACTCCTTTCTAAGCATGCCTAAAAGTAAAGGAGTTCAGAAAAATTACTATTGCCATTTTAAAGAAGGGAATACCTTTTTTTTCAATTACTTTGCAGATCATTTGGGAAATGACACTAACTCATAATCTATTCCTATCTATTACTGGCCCACAATGGTGAAACAATCAGGCCCCAGCAACTGGGTCTAAACAAGGACAACCCATATTAAAGTAAAGAAACAATCAAAGTCTATCATTGAAAATGCAGACAAATTTGAGAGAAAGGAAATTCAGAGTTTCTTCCCTAAAGAACAAAAGAAAATGAATGAGTCCAGAAATATAAAGAACCAGGCTTTGCCTTTTCAAGGACGGCACCTTTCATTGTAGTGGTGAATTCTTTTACAAACTCACACTGTAGCTCATAGGCCCCCAAATGTTAATTAGAATGAGGTTTGAGAAGACTCAGACCACTTGCTTAACTGCTATCCAACCTCTGGTTGATGTGGCCCAATCCTAAGACTACTTCCTATACAAAAATAGAAAAAATAAATACATATATATATATATATCCTTTTTCAAAAGACTATACAACTAAAATATGACATGTTGGAGAAATCTTGCAACAGACCATTTCTACTTGTTTCTGGGAAGCACTTAGTTCTCCCAGTTAGTAATATTGATTCCTTTCTCTTCATCCATTTTGTTTTCCCTGCACTAGTTTCTAGGAAGTAACCTGTCTGTGATTCTAAAAATATTCTCTTTCACATTTTCCTAATTTTAATGTCAGGGTATACAGTACTGCAGTACAAAATTCAAGTTCATGTCAGTACTTGAAAGTTACCTGATCTTCCAAGTCTGCACCACATTTTGAAAGAGGCATCTGGTACACCCTTGTCATTGCTCATATGTTTAATGAACCATACTTCAACGAAAGAAGATGGAGTGGGGTGAAATGTTGAAAGACAAACCACAGAGGCTGAAAAGTGACCTAGAAATCTTAATTTTAGCAATCATAGCTGTAGCTGAATTCAAGTTTACAGCAGCAGGGGTGAAATTACAGTACAAATTACCATGTTAGGCTAGACAAATTATTCTCTGCTGCACAGTTATTAAGGGATAGATAAATAAATAACACTGTAGGACTGATTGACAAAATATAAGTGACCCAAAAGCTAAAAGGGACACCATGCAAATAGTACTGTGTAATCACTAAGCATTTTAAAGCTGAAATGAGATTTGCCACAGCAGAGAAATCTTAAAATGGTTATCTGCTCAAGCTATCTCTAAAGTCATTCATAGGCGTCCTTAATCCCAAGAAACTGGTAACAAAAATGGCCACACGCTGGAGTTCGTTTTCATTTTTGAAGAAGACTAAAGATCCATGCTGAGTACAGTATGTGTCAGAGCTGTGTTTTAAATATATATTTCAGCAATTTTGAGGGTTTTTTTTTTCTTCCACATTTTAATATTTCGGATGTCAGATGGGAGCTCTGATGAGCGTGCAGTCGTTAAGAGTTAGGCTGTTAACCAAAAAGTCAGCAGTTCAAATCCACCAGCCACTCTTTGGAAACCGTATCGAGCAGTTCTGCTCTGTCCTATAGGGTCTCTGTGAGTCAGAATTGACTGGATGGCAATGGGTTTGGGGTTCTTTTCATATCAGATGAGGAGTCACTGGGTGGTGCAAACCTTTAACGTGCTTGACTGCTAACCCAAAGGTTGGTGGTTTGAATCCACCCAGAGGTGCCTTGGAAGAAAGTCCTGGTGATCTACTTCCAAAAAATCAGCCACTGAAAACTCTATATAGCACAGTTCTACTCAGACACATGTTGGGTTGCCATGAGTCAGAACAGACTTGATGACAACTGGTTTGTTTGTTTTTTGGATATCAGATGATGTCTTACATTTGATGAAGCATGTTCATAGTGATAGATACATGTAGGTTCTTTCATATCTTCTTTCCTGATGGCTAAAAGTATGGGCACATTATTTAGCATTAAAGGTAAAATTTACTGCCACCAAAGACGAAGTTTCCAAATGTTGCACATGGCTATCAACCTCCATGTGCATTGTTAACCAACGGAGCTGCTGGTCCCAGACAACCTTGGAATACAGCAAAAAAACCGCTATGGTAGGAAATGAGACCCAGGCCCACTTTTTAAAATGCTAGTCCAATGGTTTGTGAGAATAATTGCTTGACAAAAAACTCAGTGTTGTTGAACAATGTATGCTTCCTTTTTAAATTTGCCACATCTCAATAACATCCAATGATAATAAATCTTTTTCATGTACATTTCTAGCCTCCACATTTTACCAATGTATCTTTGGTTTAGTTTATTTATGAACAAAGGTTTAGATACTTGGAAGATATACATCCCCTCTGCATTAGTCAGGGTTCTCCAGAGAAACAGAACCAATATGAGATAGGTAGATAGATAGATAGATAGATCGATTGATTGATTGATATCAATTGATTTTAAGGGATTGGCTCACATGATTGTGGGTGCTGGGAGGTCCAAAATCTGTAGGCCAGGTGGTAAGCTGGAGACTCTGGCAGATATATACGTGATAATCTTGAGGTAGAATTCCTTCTCCTTTGGGAAACCTCAGTTTCAGCTCTTGAGGTTTTCAACTGATTGGATGAGGCCCACCCATATTATGGAGAGTAATCTGCTTTATTTTAAGTCAACTGATTGTGTTAATCACTTGTAAATACCTTCATAGCAATATCTAGATTAGTGTTTGGCCAAACAACTGAGCACCTGAGCCTAGGCAGGTTGACACATAAAATTAAGCCATCACATTCTGCTCTCCCTGTTCTCCAAAAGTTAAAGTCTAGTATGGACACAAGACAGATACATATATATTCTAAATTATACAACATTTACAAAGGTACGATTAAGGAGTAATAGATCAAGGGTTAATCCTCTGGCCTATACAATGAGTACATTTGTAAAAGCAAACCTTCTATAATGGCTTTCTCTGGGGGCTAAAGAGTTTATTTCTGGTGGAAATGCTGGGGCTTATGCCTTATAATTTTGCCACTCCAGAATTAGGAACTGTTGGAAATGGTTAGTTAATTTTCCAAACTGGGAAGCTTTCAAATGTCAAAATTTTCAATTGTACCAACTATAATAAAATATAACTTTGGTATTAAAAAAAAAACTATCTGAGGACAGGATATGGAATAAGACCATATTTGTTGAGATTTCTTCATTAACTACCCAAAATCCAGTAACTATTCTCATCTTCCCTTGGATTAGTTGAACTGTAGCTGGAAAAGAAATAGTTAATAGCTAAGGAGTCAGAGGTAAAAAGATGCCGTAAAGTAAAAACCTTTAATAACCTATCAAAGGAAGCAGGTAGGATGCATATTAAAAAAAAAAAAAAAAAAAAACACCTTGAACAATTCAAAGGTAGGGAAACAGGCTGAGTAATAAAAATGCAGAAGTTCTCCACCTAGAAGTCAAGAGAACTGGTTTCCAGACTTGGTTTTATAAGACTATAAAGGTAGCTTTGAGCAAGTCGTACAGAATCAAAACTAGTTTAAAACTCATGAATTATTGGTAACCTATTTTTGATTTTGAGAATAATATGCATACTCTTACAAGGAAGAACAGTGAATGATGACTGTCAATCAAATTTATACACCAACCACTAAGGCCAAAGATGAAGAAATTAGAGATTTTTACCAACTTCTACAGTCTGAAATTGATCAAACATGCACTCAGGATGCATTGATAATTACTGGTGATTGGAATGCAAGAGTTGGAAACAAAGAAGAAGGATCTGTAGTTGGAAAATGTGGCCTTTGTGATAGAAATGCTGCCAGAGATTGCACGATAGAATTTTGCAAGACCACTGACATATTCATTGCAAATAACTTTTTTTTTTTTTTTTCAAAACATAAACGTCGACTATACACAGGAATCAAATTGACTACATCTGTGGAAAGAGATGATGGAAAAGCTCAATATCATCAGTCAGAACAAGGCCAGGGGCCAATTGCTGAGAAGACCATCAATTGCTCAAACGCAAGTTCAAGTTGAAGTTGAAGAAAATTAAAACAAGTCCATGAGAACCAAAGTATGACCTTGAGTATATCCCACCTAAATTTGGAGAACATCTCAAGAATAGATTTGATGCGTTGAACACTAATGGTCGAAGACCAGATAAGTTGTGGGGTGACATCAAGGGCATCATTCATGAAGAAAGCAAAACATCATTAAAGACACAAGGAAGAAAGAAAAGACCAAAATGGATGTTCAAAGAGACTCTGAAACTTGCTCTTGAATGTAGACTAGCTAAAGTGAATAAAATATATGATGAAGTAAAAGAGTTGGACAGACGATTTCAAAGGGCAGCTTGAGAAGATAAAGTAAAGTATTACAATGGCATACCCCAAGACCTGGAGTTAGAAAAGCAAAAGGGAAGAACACCCTTGGCATTTCTCAAGCTGAAAAACTGAAGAAAAAATCCAAGCCTTGAATTGCAATTTTGAAGGGTTCTAGGGGCAAAATATTGAATGACACAGGAAGCATCAAAAGATGGAAGGAATACACAGAGTCACAGTACCAGAAAGAATTAGTTGACATTCAACCATTTCAGGAGGTAACATATGATCAAGAACTCATGATATTGAAGGAAGAGGTCCAAGATGCAATGAAGGCATTGGTGAAAAACAAGCCTCTAGGAATTGATGGAATATCAATTGAGATGTTTCAACAAAGGGATGCAGCATGGGTGGTGCTCATTAGTCTCTGCCAAGAAATTTGGAAGACAGCTACCTGGACAACCAACTGGAAGAGAAACATATTTGTTACTATTGGAAAGAAAGGTGATCCAAGTGAATGTGGAAATTATCAAAAAATATCATTAATATCACATGCAAGTAATTTTGCTGAAGATCATTCAAAAGTGGTTGAAGCAGTACGTTGACAGGGAACTGCCAGAAATTCAAGCCAAATTCAGAAGAGGATGTGGAACAAGAGATATCTGAGGTCAGATGGATCCTGGCTGAAAGCAGAGAATACCAGAAAGATGTTTACCTGTGTTTTATTGACTATGCAAAGGTATTCATCTGTGTGGATCATAGCAAATCATGGATAACATTGCGAAGAATGAGAATTCCAGAACACTTAATTGTGCCCATGTAGAACCTGTACGTAGAAAAAGAGGCAGTCTTTCAAACAGAGCAAGGGGATGCTGCCTTGTTTGAAGTCAGGAAAGATGTGTGCCAGGGTTTTATCCTTTCGACATACTTATTAAATCTGTATGCTGAGCAAATAATCCAAGAAGCTGGACTATATGAAGAAGAACATGGCATCAGGATTAGTAGAAAACTCATTAACAACCTGAAGTATGCAAATGATAGAGTTTTCTTGGCTGTGATCTTTATGGAAGCAGATTGCCAGACCTTTTTCTGCAGTGGCGCTGGGTGGATTTGAACTGCCAAACTTCAGGTTAGTAGTCCAGCGCAAACTGCAGCATCCAGGGACCTATACATACATACATACATACATACATACATACATATATATGGATGCTGTGAGTCAGAATCTACTCCATACGCCATCCATCCAATTTTTCTAGATTCATACTTCGTACATTCCATGTTCCAATTACTAATGGATGTTTGCAGCTGTTTCTTCTCATTTTGAGTTGTGCCACATCAGCAAATGAAGGTCCCAAAAGCTTAACTCTATCCATGTCATTAAGGTCAACTTCACTTTGAGGAGGCCGCTCTTCCCTGCCTTCAGTATGGATTACACACCAACATAAAGAAAACAAAAATCCCCACAACTGGACCAATAATCAACATCATGATAAAGGGAGAAAAGATTGAAGTTGTCAAGGATTTTATTTTGTTTGGATCCACAGTCAACGCCCATGGAAGCAGCAGTGAAGAAATCAAACTACAGATTGCATTGGACAAATCTGCTGCAAAAGACCTCTTCAAAGTGTTGAAAAGCAAAGATGTCACTTTGAGGACTAAGGTGGGCCAGACCAAGCCGTGGTGTTTTCAATCACCTCATATGTATGTCAAAGCTGGATAATGAGTAAGGAAGACCAAAGAAGAATTGATGCCTTTCAGTTATGGTGTTGGCAAAAAATAGTGAATATAGCATGGACTGCCAGAGGAACAAACAAGTCCGTCTTCGAAGTAGCACAGCCTGAGTGCTCCTTGGAAGCTGGGATGGCTAAGAATTAGTCTCAAGTACTTTGGACTTGTTATCAGCGGGGACCAGACCCTGGAGAAGGACATCAGGATTGGTAAGGTAAAGCGTCAGTGAAAAAGAGGAAGGCCCTCAAGAGATGGATTGACATAGTGGCTGCAACAATGGGCGCAAATGTAATAATGGTTGTCAAGATGGCCTAGGACCAGGCAATGTTTTATTATTTTGTACATGGGGTCGCTATAAGTCAGAACGGACTCAAGGGCATCTAACAACAGCAATAATGTTTGATTGCGAATCCTTTGGAAAATATGATGAAAACTCTGAATATACTTGGTCTCCACATAGTGACAAGGTTTTACCTAAAATTTCAGGATTTTCATGGAAGTTAGGAATTATCTTCCATTATCTAGTCTATTTCCCCATTCTCTGCTCTCCAAAGAAAAGCACATTTTACTAATCAGGATATATATGTCTGGACTAAATGGTGTGCCTAAGTTTTTGTTAAGCAGGATGAGCTGGGTGAAGATGGAAGGCAGCATTCCTGTGTGGAAACCCTGGGTTTTGCTCGGCATGACTCGTATCAGCCAATAAACGAGAGACTGAGGTAGGAGAGTGTCAAGGTGACTTTATTTCATTGCGCAAGGAAAGGAAGCAATCAGGGCTGTTGTCACCAAGACTACTTCAAGAGAATTAGGGAAAAAACAATATTTTAAAAGAGTTTACAAGTAGGGAGTTCATACAAGTTATGTCAGCAACATTTTTAATCATCCCACCCAGGTGCCAGGATTTTCACAGGGCAAGCCAAGCAATGGAAATGGAATTTTAATGCAAAAATGGCAAGACCAGCCAAGCAATGGGGCTGGGATTCTGATGAATATTGAGAGGACCGCCAAGAAATGGAACTGAAATTCTCATGCAAGAATGGCTAGGCTGGCCAAGCAAGCTGCAGTGGAATTTTCTGCAGCCTGGGGACCTCTGTATTAGCAGGACTTCCAACTCCTGGCTCAATACTTTTTATTACGATCAATTTGGGATCTGGAAAAACATGTCAGTTTTGTCCAAGTGCAAAAATGTGATGTATTTGAGCAACATGTGCATTTTCTCTTTTTGTGCTACTTCTTATATAACCAGGAGTGATTTTTAATAATTTATAACTAATGGCCACACTTTAAATTCTTTCTATTATTTATGAACAAATTGTCCTCTCAAGGAAATGTTTAAATGCATTTCTTGAGAAATCTGAGTTCATTATTAGTCAACTTCTTCTCCTTTCAAGAAAAATATTCAATTTGCTATAGGGAACGAAGCAGTGTGCTCAAGTTCAGGCGACTCGTTTTGGTGTTAGGTGCTGTTGAGTTGGTTCCAACTCATAGAGAATGAAATACTGCCTGGACCTATGTTATCCTCACAACAGTTGTTATGCTTGAGCCAATTGTTGCAGCCACTGTGTCAGTCTACCTCCTTGAGGGTCTTACTCTATTTCGCTGATTCTCAACTTAACAAAGCATCATGTCCTTCTCCAAAGACTGATCCCTCCTGATAACATGCCCAAGGTACATGAGATGAAGTCTTTCCATCCTTGCTTACAAGGAGCTTTCTAGTTGTACTTCTTCCAGGACAGATTTGTTCATTCTTCTGGTAGTCCATGGTATATTCAGTATTCTTTGCCAGCACCATAATTCAAAGGGGTCAATTCTTCTTCCATCTTCCTTATTCATTGTCCAGCTTTCACATGCATATGAGGCAACCCATACCATAAAACCAAGCCTGTTGCCATCGAGTCTATCCCAACTCATAGCGACCCTATAGAACAGAGCAGAATTGCCCCATAGGGTTTTCAAGGAGCCGCTGGTGGATTCGAATTGCCGACCTTTTGGTTAGCAGCCAAGCTCTTAAGCTCTTAACTACTGTGGGCACCAGGAGGCAACCCATACAGATGAATAATAATTCAGAGAACAGTCCTTGAGCAGCAACTTGGTCCTCATAATATATGCATCTGACAGTTGATACACAGGTTGGGCTAGGCCCTTTTTTTGGATTTGTAATATTATACTTAATTTTCTTATTTAATGTTTAAATCTGGATATATAGAAAAAAATTAGTTTTGAAGGAGATGTCGAGAACAAGTCTTAGTAAAAATAGAAACTATTTGAAGATTGCTTTGGATTCTACCTCCTACTATTTCATGTTTTGAGTTCCTCTTCCTTTCTTTTTAGTAGCCCCATTCTTCTTCAATCCGCACTACCTCCATTATTCCTGTAATTCATGCAGTTTCCTACTGAATTGACCAAGACCATCCTCCACATAAATGTTTAGAAATCTTTTGTCTCATTATCTCAGAGTTCTGGTTTCCTACCAGCCAATTGGATAAATTAATCAATGATCTAGCATGCTGTCTATTAATAGACATGCTCACTTAGAGATAGTTACAATTTAACTAGAGTCTGTCTACCATATTTTAGTTTTGAGTCCACAGAGCAAATACTTGGAGGACTGTTGATTCCTGTCAAGTGCAAATGGCATCCCTGCAGATGACAGTCTAGAGCCAGGACATTGGCCTTCAGAAATGTTTCTAATGTAGAGTATCTACAATATGTACTCAATTTGTCAGCACAATGATAATGGGGCACGGGACATTTTAGAATCCTCCATCCCACTACTTAAGCAGCTGAATGACCATGAGACTGGTAAGTAAAATAAAGGGAGGTATGAAACGTTCCAGAAGAACCTCAAAGATTCAAATTGTACCAGATTTGGTTCATTGGTTTCCATTACTATATTTTCTATACTTTCCAAAACATCTCTTTTTAAATGCTTTGTTTTCCAATCTCTGTAAACCATGTAAATTCCCCAGAATATAGAACATTTTTAGTATCCATCTACCTGTCTTCAACCAGCACTTACATCTGGAGTTCACTTATTTACGTTTTTATGTTTGTATCAAAGCAATGCATGCATGTAGTTTACAAATAAAGACAGAAAAAAAAAAGTACTGAAGTCTTACAACAAATGTAGAGTAACCCCTGCCTCACCCTTCCTCAGTCTCAGATTCTACTGCCTAGAAGATACCAAGCGCAACCTTTTAACTTGTTTTTTCTGATCGTTTCCTCATGTTTCAATATTGTTTGCTATTTCATGACTTATTCATTTTAGACATTACTTATTGATTTATTTTTTTAAGAGAAGAGGAAAAAAATCCTCTCCCTCCAATTCATTACCTTCTTCCTCTAAAAATAGCTACATTACCATTTTTGATTGAAATATTGTTAAAGATTTGGTTTATTTTGACCTTGACACATCGTTTGCTATTGTGCCAAGTAGAGTACTACTTTCCATTCTTGAATAACTCACTACTTCTTCCCTTTCTCCTGGTCCTTTTCATCCTCTTTCCTTTTCTCTTGCTTCCCTTTTCACCTTCCATTTTCCTTTCCTCTTCTTCTTTTTAGCCTGTATTTAGCAATTGCTTTGGTTTTTATTGGCTTAGCTTTCTATCGATGTATTACAATATTTTTTCTCGTATGTTCCAACATACCTGTTAAATGACTATTAATAAATATTGCTGAATATTCCTGTTAACAATCTTTATTTTCTCTCTTTTAATGGATTAGTATTCTCTTATTTTTCTAATCCAGTGTTGGTGGTAGTATATTTGAAGTTTTCTTCTGCTGCCTGGCTTGTCTCTGTTTCTTGAATTTCTTTATAGTGTTTGTTTATTTTTGATCTGTCTTTAATGTTGGAAACTTTCATGTAATCTATGATGATCTTGGCTGTTGTTCATATCAGATAATAAGGTACTAAAAAGAAAACTGGAAGAGCCTGTTTGCATGGGCAGAGTTTGTTATCAGGGAGCTGTGATCTAGAGCGATAAACACATAAGCTGGCTTTTTCATGGGGCATGTAGATTTCTGTGGGTCTACTCTGGGGAAATTTCATTTCTCCAGAGTAAAATTCTTTTTTTTTTAATTGTACTTCAGGTGAAGGTTTACTGAATAAATAGTTTCTCACCAAACAGTAGCACACACACTGTTTTATGACACTGGTTAACAACCCCACGACTTGTCAACCCTCTCCCTTCTTGACCTTTTTTTTTTTTCCTGGTGAAAATATACGTAGCCAAAGATATACCATTTCAAAAATTTATACATGCACAGTTCAGTGACATCGACTACGCTCTTACAGCCGTGCTGCTATTCAGCGTAAAATTCTTGACATCTAGTATGAAAACCCCAACTCCCACAGGGCTGAATGTCCCCAAACCTAGGATTCAACAGATTACTTTTTCCAGATCATAAGTTTATGGTTTGCTGCAGGGATTAGGGCATGTTTGTCACTGACTATGCAGAGGGTGTCTAGGTGTCTGACTATACCTTACATAGGCACTCAACCAGTTCCTCTACTTTCAGCTTTGAGTCTCCCAGCAGTTACCAGTACACCTGGTTCTTTCCACACTTGAGCCTTTCTGTGACTTCGGGAGTATATTGCCATATTATTTTTCTCTGCAGGGAGGTAGAGTTCATGTCCTTTGTTGTTCTGTGTCAATTACTCATTCTCTTATCTGCCTTCTATCTTCTGAAACTTTGGTGATTATTTTAATGGCTCTTCTCTCCTCCCTCATTCTCTTTGTCCTTGAGGGCTTATTGCTTTTTCATTTTCTACCTATTGTTTGGAGCCCTGGTGATACAGTGGTTAAGACCTTGGTTGCTAACCCAAAGTCAAAGGTCGGCAGTTCAAATCCACCAGCTTCTCCCTGGAAACCCTATGAGGCAGTTCTACTCTGTCCTGTAGGGTCACTATGAGTTGGAATCAATTTAGTGGAGTTCCATGGAAGAGGAGATATGAAAGCATTTGTTCAATTGACCATCTTTTAGTGGCAGTCCCAGCATACATATTTAATTGCCAAGAGAGGCTCAAATGATACAATTGCATGATGTTAACACAGCATTACAGTAATTTGTGTGATAGTAAGCAACTCCTAGCTTACTGTGTTGTGTCAATATCAAATTAAATATGATTATAAATGAGTATAAAATATATTATAAGTTTGGGATGTTTTCTCTCTGATGTTTATATTTATAATAAGGACTGAGGTAGGGGTTAGTTATTGTTAGTGATTCAATTTTTAAATAGTTTTTCAATTACTCATTTTAAATTTGGGGTCATTTTGATTTAAGTATATTCTGAAATTACAAGGCAGTCTATTTAAAAGGAAAAATTTGTTACCAGATACAAGTACTCATTGATGTGATTGATAAATTATCTCCATTACTGTGCAACTGAAAAACACACACACAGAAAAATAAACAGAAAATAGGAAATAAATACAATTTATTTAGAAATAAAGGCAGTAAAGGAGAATTTTGTGAAAAATATAATATGTCTACTCACATTAATAACCAATTTCATATTTTGAATTTGTCAAAACAGTTTCATTGTTCTCACATTGATTTTATAATGAGAAAATGTTACAAACTTGAATTTAAAAATAAATAAAATAGCACTTTGATTTATTTTAAAAAATGAATTTCTACATGAATATTCTGATTGAAAAAAATGTATCTTGGCCAACAATGAAAACAAATTAAGAAAAGAAAGAAAAAATCTTTTGAGAACTAGATGATTATCTAAGCTCTCTTCTTGCTCTACAATTCTATTATTGTAAGACTTTAAATTACTCTGTTTCACCTCGCCTGTAAAATTACAATAATAATACCTACTCTTACAGAATTATGAGTATCAAATTAGATACTGTATGAGGAACTATAAATTTCTTTAGTTATATAATTTATTATTACTAATCAAATCTGTGGAAATGCTAAGTAAAAAGTCCATAAAATTATCATCCAACTTGCAATTTTCTCTTTCTACTACTAACATTTATATAGAGTTGTCCTTGTATGTCTTCTTATATTTTTTTAAATTCCAACCCAAATAGTAGTGTAGCTCTAGTCAAATCATCAAATCACTGTTGCTGTCAAATGTTTCCTCCCATAGAAGCAGCTCATGAGACATAATTACGCAGTTGTTAAATTTCTAACAGTATTTCCATTCTTTTGCCAGAAGATTTCTGAGCACACTGAACCCAGAAACTGGAAGTTTTCTTTCTGTTGCTGTGGCTAAACTCCTTCATGTCATATATGTAGAGAGATGCTAAGAATATAGTCATACAAGTCTTCTCAAAATGTTTATGAAAGACAGCTTCCAATTTCACTCTGATCTACAATTTTTCAGCTATTATCTCTACCCTCAAAACATCCCAATCAAGGCTACGGGAAACAGATATACCCATTCAATGGGTCTTTTAAGGTCTTTAATGAATCTGCCAGAATTTCAGAGTATATATGAACTCATTTCACACTGAAAGTCTTTGTCAGTCTCTCATACAAGGAAAGGTGGTGACAACTTCTCTTTTTCTTCCATTATAGTCTAAAGGTGATTTGTTAGCGGAAGAAAAGGCTGCATAGAAAAATCTTACCTTCACTGCTCTAAGTCTATTAAAATTAAAACAAATGTATGTGAATTATTGTCTTAGGCATTATAAATACATGCACTAGGTAACAACAACAAAAATATCCAGGCTGGTGTCACAAAAGGTCCAAACTCTGCATCCAGTTTTTTAGTAAGTGCCCCATATGTTGTCCATATCAGTGATAGGTGGATGCTCAAATTTACTACTAGCTCTGCCATGTGACATTTCCCCTGAATCTGTTTCCCTCCTAACACCCTTTGCTGTTCCTTGGGCTTCAAGGTGTGCTTATTCTGTGATGTCTAATGACGGGCAGATTGGATCTTTTCTGAATTACTGGCAATATGTCAAGTAGGAGAAATGAGTGACTGGTCTTCAGTAACTGCAACCTTTAGAAGCGAATAAAAGTGTTTACTTATAATTAAATATATAAAATAAACATAGCAACTCTAGTTGCTTTTAAAAAAAAAAAAAGACAATGAAATTTCTGACTACGATGGGCTGCCTTCTTTTCAGAATCCGGACAGGAGAAATCCCAGTACGTGTGTCACTGTGTAAGAATACTAGACTCCACGAGTAATCTCTCGAAGTCGTTCTTACACAACAAGCATGCATTGGCTTCAGAAGTCCAATATTTCACTTTAAAGATATCCCTAAATAGCTTTCCAGGATTGTTCCGTGAACAGAAAAGAGGAGACTGATGCAAGGACCACTCTGATAAGCTGTTCCTCATATTTAGCTGCTCTTCCTGCACAAAACCCAATGGCATTATCATCTATGATGTATGTGGTCTCAACTCTGCCATGTAATTCTATAAACCCTATTTTATCTAATTCTGTAATTGAGGAAGAGTGTTACTCTATAGCCAGTGTTTAATTAAATACATTATTAAAAGGTACTCAAACTATACTAGACATTTTGTTTTTTAGGTTTGAATGTAAGTTTTGTAATTCAAAAAGTATATTGGGTTCTTTCAGTGATTATTAAAGGCATCATTATCAGTATACAGAAGTGTGTGAAGGTATCTGTCACTTAAGGAGTCAATGAAGTTCCAGATAAACTTAGTTGTATAAAATTAAATACACTTTCTCCTCACTTATCAATGAACTCATTATCAGACATTTTGCATTTACAACAATAGTAAAAAATCTACTGTCTGACTATTTTGCGCATTAACAATGCACGTTTGGTAGCAACAAAGGCTGAGGTACGACGCAAGAGTAATGCTGGCTGTGATATTTAAGGTTATGTTTCAACTTGGCTGGGTCATGATTCTCAGTGGTTTGGAGTTATGTAATGATGTAATCTGGCACTTATGAAACGATGTAGTCGTCCTCCATTTTGTGATCTGATGTGGCCATCTTTCATTTTTTGCATAACACTGATTCTGAATAACGACCTGGTCTTTGGAACCTAAACTTGTTGATAAGTGAAGAGAGGGTGTATCAGCTTTTGTTACTATTTCTCATCACAGATAATTAGGAAAAGAAGGAGTGGAGTTTGTTTAATAAACTTTTCAGCTCTTTGAAAGTGAAACAGTTTTAATTTAGGGACAGGCGCACACATATTCCCTCTCCAAAGTTTGAACCTCATTTACAACTCTTTTGAAAAGTGGCCACATGGTCTCTGTTGCAGTGATGGGCATCAGGTTAACTCACAGGGCAGTGCTTTCCTGTTTGGATAACTCTAATTATTCAAAATTATACTTACTATTAAAAGGCTTTCTTACAAGGCTTATGAATATTTTCCTTTGTGCTTCCCTCCTTTCTCCTCCTTTTCCTCTCATCCTTCTATCCTAATCTTTAACCAAACAGAATTTGAAGTGCTTTTTAAAAAATAACTACTGGAAATTAGATGATTAAATGAGACAGAGAAAAAAATAGGAGGGAAAAGAAAATAAGATGAAACCCGTGGTCAAGTTAGTAACTAAAACCAGGGCATAAAATCTGTATGCGCTTGCTAAAGGAGACTGCGATTGAGCTCTTAGCATCTGTGTTTCTGAAACCAGCAGGAAAATATGATCAAAACCTTCATTCACAGAGTCCATTATATAAATAAACCGTTACTCAGAAATAAAGTGTAATCTATTCAGGCACCGAGGCCTGAGAAATTTTACCCGTAAACATCACACTAAGGCACTTAATATAGCAAGCTTAAATTAAATGGGGGGAGGTGGGGACAAAACAGGTAGTTGCAGCATTTACAACGACATCAACTGTGACGCAAACCTTAATGATAGTCGTTTCTCCTTGCTTTATATCTACAGTTCCAGTAGAATGTGCTGAACCCAATAAATGCTACCGAGGGACTGGTCAGTTGCCAGGTCCCAATCCTACACTGACTTCCAATTCAAATATAATTAGTGATTAAGAGGGTCAGGCAAGCATACTTGGCTTTCACGCTCATTAGAAAATCGTGTTGCTAAGCAGCTAGCTCTTAGATTCCAAACTTTATCAGAACAGCACAACAGGAAATATTGGTGACTTCCAGGCAAATGAATTTGTGAGGCTTGCTGGTAGATTTTGAAAAATTAAGTGGTATGATAATCTCTGTATATGGGTTATTATCAGGGCCAGACCGATGGCTATTCTTCTTGGGTTTTACATTCATAAAAGTCTTCAAATTTATAATTGTCAAGGTATGTCCAAATGAAGCTATTGATACAGTTCTTACATTTGCAAGTATTTGTTAAATGCATTAGCTTATTAAATGTAGACGTTTAAAATATACCACAATTTTTGTGACTCTCTTGGCTCTTATTCATTTTTCACTGTTCTGTGAGCTTTAGGAAATAGGTTGGGCTTCTCTCAACTATTGAAAGGCCTTAGAAAACTGCAAAGATTTAAAACTAGTCTCCATAACGTTTTCTGGACCTAAACATAACTGCCAGCATTATAGCCACAAAAGATAAAAAGCCATAGAGAAAATTCTGACTCATGGGGACCCCACATGCATCAGAGTAGAACAGTACTCCATAGGAGTTTCAGCGGCTGATTTTTTTGATGTGGATTGCCACGCCTTCCTTGCAGGTGTCTCTGGGTAGACTTGAAACTCCATCCTTTTGTTTAGCAAACGAGTGCATTAACCATTTGCACCACCCAGGGACTCCCACAAGTAATAATCTAGTCATAAACAAACTGATTTGACCTAGAGTAGGAATGTTACATAATGGATCTAACAGTGATGGAGGAGCCCTGGTGGCACAGTGGTTAAGCGCTCAGGTGCTAACCAAAAGGTAGGCAGTTCAAATCCATCAACCACTCCTTGGAAACCCTATGGGGTAGTTCTACTCTGTCCTATAAGGTCGCTCTGAGTTGGAATCAACTCAATGGCAACAGCTTAACAGTGATGTGGTCATCAGCCTCAAGATAGCTCCTAATGATCCCCATAGTCCCCTCCCACAATAACAGGGTTGGTCTGTGTGATAAATCATAAATCATAAATCATAAATCATAAATCATAAATCAATAATAACAGAGTTTCAGAAAACATAAAGCAAAGACTGACAGAATTGAAAGAGAAATAGACAAATCTACAATTATAGTTGGAGACTTCCACACTTTACTTACAGTAATCCATAGGACTAGAAGACAGAAAATCAGCAAGGATATTGAAGAATTGAACAACACATCATCCAACTGGATCTGAGAGACATTTTTAGAATATTCCGCCCAACAACAGCAGAATACACATTTTGCTCAAGTGCACATGGAATAGTCACCGAAATAGACCTTGTCCTGGCACTAAACAAACAAACAACAAAAAACCACTTTAACACATGTGAAGTAGTTATAATCTAAAAGTAGTTTTCTGGGGGGATCAGTCCCTGGGAAAGACATCATGCTTTGTAAAATAGAGGGCATCGAAACAGAGGAAGACTGTCAACAAGATGGGTTGGTGCAATGGCTGCAACAATGGGATCAAGCATAACAAAGACCATGAGGATGGCACGGGACTGGGCAGTGTTTCGTTCTGTTGTACATAGGGTCACTCTGAGTCAGAACCAACTCCACTGCACCTAACAACAACAAAAGTAATTTATCTGACCATGAGGAATTAAACTAGAAATCAATAACAAAAAGATAAAAGGAAAATCTTTAACCATTTTT
>NW_004443938.1:15276589-15278946 GCF_000243295.1 Trichechus manatus latirostris | reverse complement strand
GTATTGGTATTTTGAATTGGACCATCATATGGTCTACTATACCAGAAATGAAAAATTGAAGAGGAATGGCATCACATTCATTGTCAAAAATAACATTTCAAGACTTATTCTGAAGCACAACACTGTCAGTGATAGGATAGTATTCATATGCTTACAAGGAAGACCAGTTAATACGACCATTATTCAAATTTACTCACCAATCACTAATGCCAAAGTTGAGGAAATTGAAGATTTTTATCAACATCAGAAGTCTGAAATTGATCGAACATGCAGTCAAGAGGCGTTGATAATTTCTGGGGATTGAAATGAGAAAGAAATTTGGAAACACAGAAGAAGGATCAGTAGTTGGAAAATATTACCCTGGTGAAATAAATGACGCTGGAGATTGCATGATAGAATTTTGCAAGACCAACAACCTATTCATTAGAAATACCTTTATTCAACAACATGAATGGTGACTATACATGTGGACCTCGCCAGATGAAATACACAAGAATCAAATCGACTACATCTGTGGAAAGAGACAATGGAGAAGCTCAATACCATCAGTCAGAGCAAGGCCAGGGGCCGGCTGCAGAACAGACATCAATTGCTCAAATGCTAGTTCAAGTTGAAGCTGAAGAAAATTAAAATAAGTCCAGAAGAGCCAAAATACAACCTCCAGTATATCCTACCTGAATTTAAAGACCATCTCAAGAATAGTTTTTATGCACTGACCACTAATGAATGAAGACCAGACGAGTTACAGGATGACATCAAAGACCTCATACATCCTGTCATTAAAAAGACAGGAAAGAAAGAAAAGACAAAATGGATGTCAGAAGAGACTCTGAAGCTTGCTCTTGAACATACAGTAGCAAAAGTGAGTGGAATAAATGATGACGTAAAAGAGCTGAAAAGAAGATTTAAAAGTGCAGTTCAAGAAGACAAAGAAAAGTTTTATAATTAAATGTGCAAAGACCTGGAGTTAGAAAACCCAAAAGGAAGAATGCACTTGGCATTTCTCATGCTGAAGGAAGTGAAAATAAAATTCAAGCCTCGGTTTGCAATACTGAAGGATTCAGTAGACAAAATATTGAATGACACAAGAGGCATCAAAAGAAGATGGAAGGAATACACAGTCACTGTACCAAAAAGAATTGGTCGACATTCAACCATTTCAGGAGGTAGCATATGATCAAGAACCGATGGTATTGAAGTTAGAAGTTCAAGCTACTCTGAAAATGTTGGCAAAAAACAAGGCTCCAGGAATAGATGGAATACCAATTGAGATGTTTCAAAAAACGGATGCGGCTCTGGAAGTGATCTCTCATCTATGCCATGAAATTTGGAAGACAGCTACCTGGCCAAATGACTGGAAGAAATCCATATTTGTGCCCATTCCAAAGAAAAGTGATCTGACAGAATACAGAAATTATCAATTAATATCACACATAAGTAAAATTTTGCTGAAGATAATTCAGAAACTTTTGCTGTAGTACATTACATGGAACTCCCAGAAATTCAACCCAGAGTCAGAAGAGGATGCCAAATGAGGGATATTATTGCTGAGGTCAGATGGTTGGTGGCTGAAAGTAGAAAATACCAGCAAGATGTTTCCCTGTGTTTTATTGACTATGCAAAGGCATTTGACTGTGTGGAGCATAAAAAATTATGCATAACATTGTGAAGAATGGGAATTCTAGAACACTTAATTGTGCTCATGTGGAATCTGTACATAGACTAACAGGCAGTCATTTGAACAGAAGAGGGGGATACTGTGTGGTTTAAAATAAGGAAAGGAGTGTGTCAGTGTTGTATCTTTTCATCATACTTATTCAATCAGTATGCTGATCAAGTAACCTGAGAATGTGGACTATATTATGAAGAATGTGGCATCAGGATTGGAAGAAGAGTCGTTCATAACCTACGATATGAGGATGATAGAACCTTGCTTGCTGAAAGTGAACAGGACTTGATATTCTCACTAATGAAGATCAAAGACCACAGCCTTCAGTATGGATTACACCTCAACATAAAGAAAACAAATATTCCCACCAATGGACCAGTAAGCAACATCATGATAAACAAAGATAATGATAAAGTTGTCAAGGATTTCATTTTAAATGGATCCACAGTCAATGCCCATGGAAGCAGGAGTCAAGAAATCAAACGACATATTGCACTGGGCAAATCTCCTGTCAAAGACCTCTCTAAGGTGTTAGAAAGCAAAGACACCTCTTTGAGGACTAAGGTGCGCCTGACCGAAGCTATGATATTTTCAATTTCCTCATATTGTGAAAGCTGGACAATGAATAAGGAAGACAAAGAAGTATCAATGTCTTTGAATTATGGTGTTAGTTAAGAATCTTGAATAT
>NW_004443938.1:15270392-15275819 GCF_000243295.1 Trichechus manatus latirostris | reverse complement strand
TTTCTGTACATCGCCCTCATGGTCATATCTATCTCAGGAGAAATACCTCGGGTTCAGATGTGAAGAAACTGTGCTGTGTAATCCCCAAAGACATATGAAAGATCACAGCTCTTTACTCACACCTAAGAAATAGATGTGCTGCGTATTCACAGCTATCAGAGCAACCAATGCAAAGACAGACATGCCCGATTCCACAAGGCGATCACGTTCTCCATAGCTGACGCTGTTGCTGTTTACAGCTGATGTACTGGAGGTTTAACTAGACGGCTCCTGAAAATGTTCAATGGTCAAGTTTTTAAATCGACTGTTAATACACTAGTTAAATTCTGGCATTTGGGGACTAATTTTTCTTTAAAAAAAAAAAAAAGATTCACCCATTGAATTAAAAAAGATATAACGGGGAATAATGTATCTAATTATTAATGTACTATAGAAATTAGCTTTTACATTGCAATTTATATTGCAATTAGCCTCTTTGTGTTATAAAGCAGAACAATACAAAAGAAGAACTTCTTTATTAATGCCTAATAGCATGCTAATTTAAAATATTCAAGTTTCTTTAATAAGGTAGTGTATGAAATGTTACTTAATTTGACAAGATTAATTATACAATTAATTTAAGACTGCTCTCAATTAAATTAGTAAAAATTCTTAAGCTAGCTGTTTTTGAAAAGAGTGCTGGAACCTAGCATGGAGTGTGATACCTATTAAACATGATATTAATTAGACTGAAATGAAATAATGCATATTTTGTTAATATAAAGGGCATTGTCAGAGAGCTGGTAAAGAGGTATTATTCCATTACTTTAAAAATAGTAAAAATACCCAGCCTTCTAAACAATTTAGAAGAGTCTCAAACAGTACTGGAAAATAAAGTGGTTTGGGGATGGTGCTCAGAAATATTCGAGACAGCACTCCTGTCCTGGCTTTCCTGACTCAGTGGATTCTGGGACTCTGTTCAGATAGAAGTATTGCCAAGGGTTGTTGACTGATGCCTCTCAGAATATGTCCAAGATTGCATTAACTCAGTGAATTCACCATGGTCCAGGGGCTGATCCTCAGCTTTGCAGGTCTAAAGGCTTAAACTTGTCAGAGTCCCAGTTACTTAGATCCAAGTGAACTGAGAGATACTAATTAAACTCATAATTCACTGAAGAATAATCACAAAATCCCCATTTATATATTTATAATGGTGGAATAGAATAACTTTTGTGGACCAGAAGATTTAATTCCTGTATCTACTATGTGTCTGTTCATTATATTGGGGTACCTAAAAAATCATTTTAGTGATCAAAGATTCTTTGATGTGCGAAGAAGTGTTGAGTTTAAATCAGCCAGACCGTGGTAGAGCAAAAATCGTCCTTCCTATCTGTCATGGATTGAGTTGTGTCCCCCAAAAATATCTGTCAACTTGCCTAGGTCATGATTCCCAGTATTGTATGATTGTGTACCATTTTGTAATCTGATGTGATTTCTTATGCGTAATAAACTCTATCACTATGATGTAATAAGATGTATTAGTGGCAATTATACTGATGAGGTCTACAAGATTAGATAGTATCTTAAGCCAATCTCTTTTGAGATATAAAAGAGAGAAGCGATCAGAGACACATGGGAACCTCATATCACCAAGAAAGCAGTGCCGGGAGCAGAGAGTGTCCTTTGGACCCAGGGTTCTTGTGCAGAGAAGCTCCCAGACCAAGGGAAGGTTGATGACAGGGACCTTCCTCTAGAGCTGACAGAGAAAGCGTTCCCTTGGAGCTAACACCCTGAATTTGGGCTTGTAGCTTATTGGACTGTGAGAGAATAAATTTCTCTTTGTTAAAGCCATCCACTTGTGGTATTTCTGTTACAGCAGCACTAAATGACTAAGACACTATCCCACCACAGAAATCCCATGACCAGCATGTTCCTGTTGCTCGGACTTACTGTCTCTTTCTCTGCATCCCCACACCCCCTTCCCTCCCTATGGAGCTGGACTGTGCTAATTCTTTGACAGAAGGACAAAGGGGCAGGGGTTCAGATGCAGGTTGTAATGTTCAGTTGACCCTCCTGTGCAGGCTGAGTAGGAAAGAGGGGCTAAAATTTAGAAGAAAACCCATCCGTCTGGGTATAATTAAATCTTGCTCTGGGCTGGGAATCATTCTGAGTATCTCACGTAACTGCATGCTTTGCATGGTTTAAGTGTTCAATTTATTCATTCAAGCCTGTACTTCTGGAATAACCAGAAGCACCTAGCGTATTGAATCCAATGGTATCCTGGGTTGGGGTTGAGAAACAGGGCCTCCACTAGGCGACATGGAGGGAAGAGGCACCCTTTCCTTTGGGGTGATGCAAACCTGCATCTGGTCTCATGGCTTGGTAAACAGAGGATAGACTAGATTTCAAACCCGACTCCTCCCAAATTTCGGCTCTTGCTTGTACCTAGGTAGGAGAGAGAGCCTTTGAAAAGTGTATAAACTTGACAAATCTTTGGAGTGGATGTGGAGGTCGTTGGTAGATGATACCTAACAGTACTACAAAGGATTCTCCAAAGATCTTTCATAAGAACAGGGATAATGTCTATGATTGAAACAAAAGAAGAAAAGAGATAAAAAAATATATTTCCCCATGAGAGTCTGAATGAATCATGTGGAAGTCTGGCTTCCAAATGCAAGTTTATCCCAATTTATAAATTATAATCAAAATTTTTGGGTGAAAACAACCATAGAGAAAATTTTTCCTAAGTTCATCATTTTCAGATGAGAAAAGAAAGTGTCAAGTAAGTCAAGCTCACATGATTAGTGGTAGAATGTAAGTTCAAGCCTAGGCTTTTTGCTACTCAATCCAACGTGTTTTATATTGCACCTCACCATAGGTAAATCCAATAAAGTTGTATACAAAATGAATAACTTGACAGATCACTTTCCTGTTGACTTCCACTATAAATTGGGGTCTACTTTTTCTCCAAAACAAGTGATGGTTCCAAAACACTTAAAATTCTTAGCATATAGTAGAAAGAGGATTGTGTTAGTATTTGCAGTCTACATGCATTTTAATTCTTCTATCCAGTCACTTCACAGGTATTTAAAAGTGAACTGATTAAAATGCATCATGCATGTACTAAAATTCCCATCTTATAGAGAGTTCTTGCAGACTCCACCAGAGTAGAATACTTAAGTAATCACAACAGCTTTGCCATTACCTTAAGTATTTAATATAATTCCCCTGGTTGAAAGAGCCACTTGGAAATGTATTTTTCCCCGTCCCAAATACCTCAACCAATATAACCATGCTTAATTAGAGTTTAATAGGAAATCAAAAGTTTTTGAATGGAGTTTCCTTATCTATCTTCCTGTCTACCTATTAATGTTTGTTGACCCTAATCAGGATTTTACGTATGTGTATGTGTACACTCACACACACATACACGCACACACAGACACCGGATCAAACCAGTCATAATCTTCTCAAGTGTCCACTGGGCAGTCCTTTCTGAGAATAATGAGTTGTCTACAGGGACATTAAGTATTTAGCAGCAACCTACCAAGTTACTGCTGCCTGGGGACGTTTAATGAGGCTGCACAGGAAGTGTCATGGTGTGACACAAATGCAGAATTTGTTTTCAGGAAAGATTCTCAGCAGGAAGTTGCTCTTTGAACCAAAAAGACAAGTAAATGGCCTTCACACTGCCACAAGTCAGAAAGGAGCACTGCTCACACAGGGCAGATGCAGACCCAAAGGGAACATAGGCCAAATGTAGAAGGTTCTGTTCGCAAAAAGAGCAGCAGCGACACATAGCTAGAGTTTTCAGACCAGAATAGAGGGAAGCAAACTTTCTGGAGTAAGTCACTTACAGAGGCTCAGTACTTTAAAACAGGGCTTCAGACTGATTTCCTACTGGTTCAGTCATGGCCAACGAAGTGAAACTGGAACAGACTCGAAGTTTTTAAATTTGGGTGATCCGGAACATAAACAGAACGTGAAAAATTAGGAGTAGAAGCCCTGGAATGGGAGACTCGTGAGACTGGATTGTTGCCAGGACTGAGGAGAGCAATACACATTCAAAGCAGTGTAGTCAGCTGCTATCTTGGAGCAGGGCACTGCTGTTTCCAACTCTGCATAAAATCCGACGGGCAAGAGATTTGGTTGCTATGCAACTCGTACACTGCCCTTGTTTTCTAAGAGGGAGATTAAGTTTCTAGAAGGCCTTCTACCTGTAATTTTCTTGTTCCAGTTCACCCAAATTTTTAAATTTGGTTCTGTTCTGGTGGCACTTCCTCAGCCATGACTGAACCAGGAAAAACCAGTTCAAAGCCCTCCTTTGAAAATGTGCGTCAGGCAAGAGTGTGAGAAACGAAAGCTTAGTAGCAGTGAAGATCAGCCCAGAAGCCAGAAGCAGATGTTTCCAATTTGGGGGTGTTAGAAGAAGATTCACTCTGGGTGAAAACTAGGTATTCCCTTAGCCACACTGGTGTAGGAGTATCCAGTTTCCTGGAGAGAAGAAATCGGTGTCTAATATCAGACTCACTGTATATCCTTCGTAACTTAGCATACATATTTACTGTGTGCATAATAGGAGTTTTATATTTATAAGGGATGCTTTTTATAAGCCTAGAAAATCTTCCAAATTGCGAAAACCACTGGAAAATTCTCATTCATATAATGCATAATAAATGGATAGTTGTCCCAAGGTGGTGGTCATTATGGAAATAATAGCTTACGTTTATTGAGTGCTTACAGTGTGCCTGTCATCATTCTAAGCACTTTGTGTGTATTCCATTTAATTCTCACAACTACTCTGGGTGGTAGTACTATTATTATTCCCATTTAATAGAAAAAAAAGTAACTTGCCCAAAATTGTACAACTAGAAAGTGGTAGAGCCAGTTTCAAATCCAGGTAGTCTAGCCTCAGATCCTACACTCCTGACTACTACTACAGTATGCTAGTAGATGTTGTTAGGTGCTGTCGAGTACATTCTGACAAAAAGACAGCCCAGTCCTGCACCCTCCTCACAATCGTTTTTATGCTTGAACTCATTGTTGCAGCTGCTGTGTCCATCCATCTCATTGAGGGTCTTCCTCTTTTTCACTGACCCTATACTTTACCAAGCATGATGTCCTTCTCCAGGGACCGATCTCTCCTGACAACATGTCCAAAGTCTGTAAGACAGAGTTTCACCATCCTTGTTTCTAAGGACCATTCTGGTTGTACTGCTTCCAAGACAGACCTATTCATTCTTTTGGCAGTCCATGGTATATTCAATATTCTTTACCAACACCACAATTCAAAGGCTTCAGTTCTTCTCTGGTCTTCCTTACTCATTGTCCAGCTTTCGCATGCATAAGAGGCGATTGAAAACATCATGGCTTGGGTCAGGCACACCTTAGTCCTCAAGGTGACATATTTACTTTTCAACACTTTAAAGAGTCCTTTTGCAGCCAATT
>NW_004443938.1:15244872-15245979 GCF_000243295.1 Trichechus manatus latirostris | reverse complement strand
GGTTGATTTTGTGACTGCTGCTCCCATGAGCATTGATTGTGGATCCAAGTAAAATGAAATCCTTGACAACTTCCAAATAGTAGTAGGTCATGCAAAAAAGAAATTTGGAACCTTTCATTGGTCAAAACTGGGACAGTTTGAGCATTATTAAGAAAAATTAATACTATTGATCGAAGTACAATAGCTGCACACAAAAAGTCTTTATGTTCACAATGAAAAGAGAAACAAAGAGAAAGCAAAAAGAAAATTCACACGTGCGCGCGCGCGCGCTCGCGCACACACACACACACACACACACAACCTAACTGTACACCAAAAGAAAAACGAAAATGAACCCGTTGCCTTTGGGTCAATTCCAACTCATGAGAAGTATATGGGACATCAACATTTTCCTCTGAAAATTAATCCTTAAAAGGGAGGAATTAAGCATCCATCTTCTCCTTCTTTATAAACTGTTTTATCAAATGAATACTGTATTATCAAATGAATAGTAGAGAGTAAGAGTTTCTTCACAGAATATGTCCAAACAACAAATGCAAAAGGAATAATATAATTAGAAAATCGCCACATTCTTATTTTAATGCAGTCATTGATTTAGACAATGAACTGTAACTGAGAACTTAGATCCGCAGGGATCATTTCACCTAAACCCAGTGATGAATGTCATCATTACTAAAAGTGGAACAACCAGACATTTTGTGCCTCCTGATGTAACTGAGTAGAAAGGACATAGCATCACCTGTGAAGAATTCTAAAAAACAAACAAACAAAAAAATTGAACTACAATTGAATGAACCCCTGGAGATGACTTTTGTGTATAGGAAATTTGGTGTATAGAAGTATACTTTCAATAACACCACAAGGAGGCATACATACGTACCAAAACACAAGACAGGTGATCTGATTTCTGTAATATCTATATTAAATGAGGCTTGAGATATAAAAATAAAATGTGATGTGTAGATTTCTTATGGATTTTCATTTGAACACAGCAGTAGTAAAATATGTTTAAGAAACAATCAGGAAAATTTGATTAAGTACTTTATATTACATGCTACCGAGTAAATACTGTAAATTTTGTTGAGTATAATTAAAGCATTGTGTTTA
>NW_004443938.1:15221625-15243129 GCF_000243295.1 Trichechus manatus latirostris | reverse complement strand
CAGTGGTTGGAAAATACAACCTTGGTGATAGGAACAATGCTGGAGATCACATGATAGAATTATGCAAGATCAATGACTTATTCATTGGAAATACATTTTTTTCAACAATATAAATGGTGACTATGCATATGGACCTTGCCAGATGGTTTACGCAAGAATCATATTGACTACATATGTGGAAAGAGAAAATGGAGAAGCTCGATATTATTAGTCAAGAAAAAGCCAGGGACCGACTGCAGAACAGATTATCAATTGCTCATATGCAAATTCAAGTTGAAGTGTAGCGAGCCAAAGTACAATCTTGAATACATCTTACCTAAATTTAGAGACCATCTCAAGAATAGATTTGATGCACTGAACACTAATGACCGAAGACCAGAAGAGTTTTGAATATCAAACATGAAGAAAGCACAAAGTCATTAAAAAGACAGCAAAGAAATAAAAGATCAAAATGGATGTCAGAAGATACTCTGCAACTTGCTGTCGAGCACAGAGTATCGAAAGCAAATAGAAGAAATGATGACGTAAAGGAGCTGAACAAAAGATTTCAAAGGGCTACTTGAGAAGACAAGGTAAAATATTGTAATAAAATATGCAAAGACCTGGATTTAGAGAACCAAAAGGGAAGAACACAATCACCATTCTCAACCTAAAAGAAGTGAAGAAAAAATTTAAGCCTCAAGGTGCAGTATTGAAGGATTGTATGGGCAAAAAATTGAATGACACAGAAGAAAGAAGAAGATAGAGTCACTGTACCAAAGAGGTAGCATATTATCAAGAACTGCTGAAGGAAGAAGTACAAGCCATGCTGTAGGTATTGGTGAAAAACAAGGCAACATGAATTGACAGAATAGCAATTGAGACACTTCAACAAACAGATGCAATGCTTGAAGAACTTACTCATCTATGCCAAGAAATTTGTAAGACAGCCATCTGGCCAACCTACTGGAAGTGATCCATATTTGTGTGCATCCCAAAGAAAGGCAATCAAACAGAATGCATAAATTAAAAAACAGTATCAATAATACCACATGCTAGCAAATTTTTCTGACGGTAACTCAAAAGTAGCTGCAGCTGTCCATCAACAGGGAAATGCCGGAAGTTCAAGCTGGATTCAGAACAGGATGTGGAATGAAGGATATCATTACTGATGTCAGATACATCTTGGTCAAAAGCAGAGAGTACCAGAAAGATGTTTATCTGTGTTTCATCAACCATGTGAAGGCATTTGACTTTGTGGATTATAATAATTTATGGATAAGATTTTGAAGAATGGGAATTCCAAAAGACTTAATTGTGCTCATGCAGAAACTGTACATATATTGAGAAGCAGTTGTTGGAACAAAACAAGGGGACACTGTGAGGTTTAAAATTGGAAAATGTATGTGTCAAGGTTTTATTCTGTTACCTTAATTAGTAAATCTATAAACTGAACAAATAATCTGAGAAGCTCAGCTCTATGAAGAAGAACATGGCATCAGGATTGGAGGAAGACTGATTAACAACCTGAAATATACAGATGACAGAACTTGAAGCATTTACTTGACTGCTGTTTTCATGGCCATTGAACATGCATATGAGGCAATTAAAAATACCATGGCTTGGGGCAGGTACACCTTAGTCCTCAAGGTGACACCTTTGCTTTTCAAAAATTAAACAGGTCTTTTGCAGCAAATTTGCCCAGAGCAATATGTAGTTTGATTTCTTGATTGCTAATTTCATGGGCATTGATAGTGGATCCCAATAAAATGAAATCATTGACAACTTCAATATTTTCTCCATTTATCATGATAATGCTTATCGGTTCAGTTGTGAGGATTTTTGCTTTCTTTAAGTCGAAGTATAATCCATATGAAGACTGTAGTCTTTGATCTTCATCTTAGCTTTCAGCAAGCAAGATTGGGTCATGTGTATATTGCAGGTCGCTAATGAGTCTTCCTCCAATCCTGATGCTGCATTTTTTTTTCATATAGTCCAGTTTCTTATGTTATTTTCTCAGTATACAGATTAAATAAGTATGGTGAAAGGATACAACCCTGATGCACACCTTTCCTGATTTTAAACCAAGCAATATTCGCTTGTTCTGTATGAATGACTGCCTCTTGATCTATGTACAGGTTCCACATGAGCACAATTATGTGTTCTGGAATTGCCACTCTTCACAATGTTATCCATAACTTGTTACGATCCACAAAGTCAAATGCTTTTGCATAGTCAATAAAACACAGGTAAACATCTTTTTGGTATTCTCTGCTTTCAGCCAAGATCTATCTGAAATCAGCAATGATATCCCTCTTCCCATGTCCTCTTCTGAATCCAGCTTCAATTTCTGGCAGTTCTTTGTCGATACAGTGCTGCAACCTTTTTTGAATTATCTTTAGCAAAATTTTACTGTGTGTGATATTAATGATATTGTTCAATAATTTCCACATTCTGTTGAATCACCTTTCTTTGGAATGGGCACAAATATGGATCTCTTCCAATCAGTTGGCCAGGTGGCTGTTTTCCAAATTCCTTGTCATAGATAAGAACTTCCATCATTGCATCTGTTTGTTGAAATATCTCAGTAGGTATCGTGTCAGTTCCAAAAGCCTTGTTTTTCACCAATGCTTTCAATGCGTCTTGGACTTCTTCTTTTAATACCATCAATTCTTGATCATATACTACCTTCTGAAATGGTTGAACAATGACCAATTCTTTTTGATACAGTGACTCTGTGTATTCCTTCCATTTTCTTTTGATGCTTCCTGCGTCATTCAACATTTTGTCCATAGAATCCCTTAATATTGCAACTCAGTGCTTAAATTTTTTTTTCTTCAGTTCTTTTAGCTTGAGAAGTGGTGATTGCATTCTTCCTTTCTGGTTTTCTAACTCCAGGTCTTTGCACACTTCATTATAATACTTTTCTTTGTCTTTGCATGAGTGCCCTTTGATATCTTCTGTTCAACTCTTTTACTTCATCATTTCTTCCATTCACTTTACCTACTCCACATTGAAGAGCAAGTTTCAGAGTCTCTTCTGACATGTATTTTGGTCTTTCTTTCTTTCCTGTCTTTTTAAAGACCTTTTACTTTCTTCTTGTATGATGTCCTTGATGTCATTTCACAACTCATCTGGTCTTCAGTCATTAGTGTTCAATGTGTCAAATCTACTCTTGAGATAGTCTCTAAATTCAAGTGGGATATACTCAAGGTCATACTTTGACTCTTGTGGACTTGTTTTAATATTCTTCAGCTTTGACTTGAACTTGCATATGAACAATTAATGGTCTGTTCCACAGTCGACCTCTGGCCTTGTTTTGACTGAGGATACAGAGCTTCTCCATTGTCTCTTTCCATAGAGGTACTCAATCAGATTTCTTTTTATTCCATCTGGGAAGGTACATGTATATAGCAGTCTTTTATGTTGTTGGAAAAAGATATTTGCAATAAGATGTTGGTCTTGCAAAATTCTATCATGCAATCTCTGGCATCGTTTCTATCACCAAGACCGTATTTTCCAACTACCAATCTTTCTTTTTCGTTTTCAGCTTTCACATTCCAATCACCAATATTTATCAAAGCATCTTTATTGCACATTAGATCAATTTCAGACTGCAGAAGTTGGTAACATCTTCAATTTCTTCATGTTTTGCCTTAGTGGTTGGTGTGTAAATTTGAATAAAATTCGTATTAACTGGTCTTCCTCATGGGCATATGAGTATTATCCTATCACTGGCAGCATTGTATTTGAAAATAGATCTTGAAATGTTCTTTTTGACGTTGAGTGTGATGCCATTGCTTTTCAATTTGTCATTCCCGGCATAGGAAACCATGATTGTCTGATTCAAAATGGCCTATACCAGTCCATTTCATCTCATTAATACCTAGGATATCAATCTTCAAGTGTTCCACTTTATTTTTGTCAACCTCCAGTTTTCCTAGATTCATACTTCGTACATTCCACATTCTGATTATTAATGGATGTTTGCAGCTGTTTCTGCTCATTTTGAGTCGTGACATATCAGCAAATGAAGGTTCTGAAAGCTTTACTCCATCCGTTTCACTAAGATTGACTTTACTTTGAGGAGGCAGCTCTTCCCCAGTTGTATTTTGAGTGCCTTCCCACCTGAGGGACTCATCTTCCAGCACTATACCAGACAATTGTTCCATTGCTTTTCATAAAGTTTTCACTGGCCACTTTTTTTTAGAAGTAGATCAACATGTCCTTCTTCATCTGTCTTAGTCTGGAAGTTCCACTGAAACCTGCCCACCATGGATGAGCCTGCTGGTATTTGAAATACTAGTGGCATAGCTTCCAGCATCTCGGCAACACACAAACCACCACAATAGGACAAACTCAGAGATGAGTCGTGGAGCCAGGGATGGCAATCGAAACAATGATTCATGTGTGCATGTGGCCCAAGTTAGATAAAATGAGAGGCTAAAGGGCATAAATGGTCTTTGAACACAGTTCTACCATATTGTGAGATATTGTACTAGCAAAGTTTTATATGAAATAAAAATCAGACATGGAAATAAATTAATAAAAACTTACTGGGGCTAGGAATAGTGAAACAGCAAATACATTACTTGTTCCATAAGCTTCTTGGAGGCATGGCAATATATCACAGTGTTTAGAACACAGGAATTTTTGGATGTCAATGGCTTACTATTTATGTGATTAGGTTGGGCAAGCTAATTAACTTTTCTGGCTATCAGTTTTCTAATTTATCATATAGAGCCATCAGTTGCATCTACAACATAGGGCTGTTGAGAGGATTAAATGAGCTGATGCCTATAAGTACTTAAAATAATGAGTGGTTCCTACCAAGCTTTTGAAAATGTTAGCTGGGATTATTCCTTTGACTTAAGGTCTTGCATAAGCCTAATAACTTCCAGATATATCTGGGAGAAATAGTGCATTACCCATTCAAACCTTAAGGACTAGAGAATTATACAAGCAAAAAAAACTGGCACCCTAAATTGTGAGAAGAAGAATCATTTGGAGAGGATACTAGTGGATAAAAGAATAGCTGAGGGGGTAAAGGGGAAAGGGTGAAACTGGGGGTGCTACAAAGACAGATGGCTTTAGTTAAAGACAACAAAGGCTGTCTTTGTGATTTTGCTGATGGTTGTAGTTTGTTAGTTGCTGCCAGGTCAGTTCTAACTCATGGCCACCCCATGTGTTTGGAGATCTATGCTCCATAGGGTTTTCAAGGCTGTGACCTTTCAGAAGCAGATTGCCAGGCCTGTCTTCCAAGGCCTGGTGGGTTTGAACTGCCTACCTTTCAGCTAGTAGTCAAGTGCTTAACTGTTTGCACCACCCAGTTTTAAGTTTTATAAGACAGCAGCAACAATAGTGATGAACAGGAGTAGTTCCTTGTTATAAGCAGATGATTGCTCAGATGATTTAAATAAAAATTCTTCCTTCTATCTCACTCATCAGTAGCTCTTAGAGTTCTTCATGTTTAAAAATTGTTCTCTTGCATGGCTCTCTTTTCCTGAGGAAAAAGTCAAGTCACCTGCAAGGCAACATTTCCAATTTATTTTGCTGCTGCTTCTCTTTCCCTGTTATTTGTTGCCTGGATTATAGCTGAATGAAAGATTTTATTATTTGATGTTGTCATGTTAAAAATTGGAATCACAGAATTTCCTCAGGAAATGACTGCTAAAGTACCGTAAGTATCATTGATCTTAATAATGATCTCAATAAAGAGCTTTAATAGTTCTGAACATGATGTTATTGAACAGAACTAAGAGCACATAGACTGTGGGGGGTGGGAGGGATGGAACGATGGTAGTCTAGATAAGGACAGATGAGTTTGATCCACTTAGGTGAGCTTCATCTACCTTATTCACAGTCCCTGATGGCTTGCCATCAAAGAACTCCAAGGATTGGTGGAAGTCATCTTAAGTCTAATAGCTGCCATTTTTAAGAATTGCTAATTAGGTGTCTTAACACCAAGAAAGAGATACTATAATGCTTTTTAAAAAAGCAATAGAAAGGACATATGGGTGTTTGGCTGATAATTTTTAGACCAAAAAGATTGTATAATAAATCATCCAAAGATCAATTTGACAACATCTACAAAAGAACAGGTTACTGGCTTTGTTCCAAACAGGTCCAGATTGATCTAATCTCCTTCTATGACAGAACGGCAGAGCTGCTGGATTGAGGAGAAATAATGCATATAGTCTTCAGCAAAGTTCTGATCCTGGCCCACATGACACGCTTATTAATAATTTTGGAAAGCTATTCCCTACCAGTGTTCTCACCGTGTTTGTAACCTGCCTTCTCTGGGTGGTTTATTTCCATGTCTTTGAGGCTGGACATTGGGTCCTGACAGTGTCCGATACGTGACCAAGCTGTGCCCTCTGCAGAGAGGGCCCTGCCGTACCTCACCTTCCCACACAGTGCCATCTTACTGATCCTTCCAAGCTCCAGCACGAATGTCACTGAGTGTCCTTGTTCTGAGTCATCTCCCGTGTCCTCCTGCAGCTTTGTTCAGAACTCTTTAAAGGAATTTACCACTTTTTACCTTAAATCAGAGTTATGAATAGTTTTCTTTCCCTCACTATAGTGTGAGCTCCTTGAAGTCATGTAGTTTTTCTATACTTTTTGGTGTCCCCAGCACTAAACATAGTATGTGCTCAATAAGTGTTTGACTATTGAGGAAGTGAAGTTTGAGATCTAGGCAAGAGTAGACTCTGAAGGTTCAAACACAACTGAGAACCTTGGCAGTTTAGGTATGGTTTTTCTCTCTCTTCCTAAGGTATATACCATGATCTTTAAATTGGAGTAGCTAAAGGCTAGAGCAGGGCCAGGGTTGGGTTGAAGGTTTGGATATCACTGAAGGCTTTAGTCTTGGACTTTATTGCATGGTCCATGAGGCTCTAGAAGAGCCTTTTCTACTATCCAATGGAGAATGTACCAACAGAACATGTGGCTGCCACCCAAGAACCAGAAACAGCTGGAGGCAGAAAGGGGACTATACAAGCATGTCCACAAATTGTCAGAAAACCAAGATATGTGTTCCAAGAAAAGCAGAGTCAAATCTAGAAGAAACAGCCAACTGCAGTCCCAAAGAAGGCTCCAAGGCTGCAGGGTGGGCTGTGCAGATTTTCCCAGAGCATGAATAAGTTGGCACGTTCCTTTCTCAGGACTTACTCAATTAGAGACCCATACACTCTTGACTGTATCACATGTTTAAAAATCATACCATCTGAAGGAAGATGATTAATGTGTCTGTTTTAGTTACTAGCTCTGTATTGATGAATGAATTCTGTGGATATGGTTTAAAAAGGCTCCAAAATGTGTGGAAGCCAATTAACAAGAGATAAGAGATGAAAACATGTAACATTACATTAAATTATATCAAATAGAGGAAGCATAGCATAATGGTTAAGAACATAGACTTTGGAACTTACTTGTTCTTATACTGTCTTACCGTGTGCCCTTAGGTAATTTACTTAACCTCTCTGTGCTCTGGTTTCTTCATCCATACTCTGATTTCATGGCATGACTTTTCTCTTTGTCTACTCCACAAAAATAGCATCTGAGTCTTATTCACTCAATAAACACTGAATTAACGAATGGGTGGATAGATAAATGTTAACATTGACTGAGTTTGAGTTCCTTCTACTACATTATGAAATAATCAGTGTTTATGTGTTAATATCAAAACTTGAACATCATTTATATCAGTATTTCAATTATAATTTTTCAAAGAAATATCTAGAACACAATTTGTCCTAAGTTTGCGACTGCCTTTGTAATGTACAGCTGATTTTCAATAAGGTTATAGGTGCCTCGTGTAGCAGAGAAAGACATGTCCCCAAGGGAAATCTTGTTTAGGCTCTTCTTTCAATTTACAATTTAAAATAGTTTTCACTGAGTAACCTGGCCTAGTTATGCCTATTTTTAAGCTTCTTTTTATTTTTCTTTCTTTCTCGTAGACAAGACGTACTGCTTTAATAAATGTGAGCTGAGGTGCACTCCTATAGACATGAAATTAAAAACCCTGAGGTCAGTCAAAGAATCTTTGTTGTCTTCGTGGTTCCCATGGGGACTTTGTCTTTATATACGCCACTGACTTACCCTGATGGGAAAGACTGAGTCTGTGTAATAACTGCCTTTTAGCCTAATAGCAGATGGCTTCCTTTAAATAACATTAGGGCCTTTATTCCCAGGAATAGGAACATATACTTAGAATGTTTAGCAACCTGCATCCAACTCTGATGTTAGGAAGTTCCATAGAGCATGATCAGAGGTTGCTTGGCTTTGCTTTGATTTCCCCTTCCCCTTCCCCACCCACAATTTTATTTAGGCACGCTTCTTTTCCATAGGCACCCTAGTGGTTAAGGTGCCTTAACAGTGGTTAAGTGATCTGCAACTAACCGAAAGATCTGCAGTTGAAACCTACCAGCTGCTCCCTGGGAGAAAGATGTGACAGTCTGCTTCCCATCTGCTTCTGTAAAGATATACAGACTTGGAAACCCTCTGGCGCAGTTCTACTCTGTCCTATAGGGTCCCTATGAGTTGGAATCGACTCAGTGGCAATGGGTTTTTTTTCCCATGGTTTTGCACGGGGCTGGAAATATAAATTAGCAAATAACAGTTCCAGGAAGGCTGTGTCTCAAGTATGTCTAGAGTAATCAGCTGCAGAAAGTACTAGAAGTGTCGAAGAAAGTGAGTCCTCAGGATTTTTCAAGCAAACATTTTAAGAATCAGGAAAGGACAGATTGGAATCAGCATCTGGAAACAAGGTTTTCTTTGCTTGCTTGTTTGTTTTTCATTAATCTAACCTAAGCTTCTTCTTACTCAGCATTCTCTCAGGACCCCAAGTGTCTCTCAGGGGGTGACTATGGTTGGAGTGAACACTGCGTGCACATGAAGATAAGTAAGAGCAAAAGTTATAGGGAGCAGTTAGGGGCTTTGGGTTATCAAAACGGGTCACATAGTCAATGGTGATAGCCTGGCCCCAAGCAGAGGAGGCAGCAGGAAGCCAGGATGAGACTTAGTGGATTTGGGCTAGATCAGTGAACCAACATCGAGAAGGTGAGAGACTAGAGGAAGTGAGAGGATTCTGGGATCCAATTTAAGCTTTGGAGGGCAAAAGAGGCCCATTTCCAGCAGAAGGCTGTACCCAAAGATCTTAAAAATGTAACTGTGTGTCCAGCCCACCTACCTCTGTGGTGACCAGAGGGCTTTTTCACATCACTACACAAATTTATGTCTACTTTTGAGATCTACACCTATAAAGATTGATAAAAATGAATATTTTCCAAATACGTTAGCAAAAAGGGGTATGTATTAATTTCTGATGCATCTAGTCTTCAAACTACAGCTTCATACAGTAATGAGAAGCGTCAGTGTACAAATGTACCCTGCAGTATGCTTTTATTGGTCAGTTTAGAATTCAATTACAATCTCCACACTATGCTGTTCAACTCCACAACCAGAGTGGGTCTGCTCCTGTTTAACATGGATGACGTCACTGCAAACTTTGAGGTATACAGATGAGGTATGGAGGAATTTCAGACGAATCTCTCTGGTTCTTTTAGAGCCATCTGTGTGTTCCCATGAAGCCAGGGAGACTTGATAGGAGCCTGGGTGGAAATAGTATAATGCCTTTAAAGCAATCCCCTAAGCATAGGAAGTAGAGTATAATGGTTATGTTGAAAAGGCTTTATTACTAACTAGCTATTTGACTTTGAGAAGTTATACCTTCTCAAAGCCTGAGGTTCAACCAATGTACAATGGATATTAGAGACAGTATTGACTTCAGAGAGTGGTCGTGAGGATTAAATGATGTAAGACTATCAAGTGCTTAACACAATGTCCGGTACGTGGTAACTTCTCAATAAACATTGCTATTACTTATATATATATGTGTTTGTGTGTGTGTGTGTGTGGTGTAATGGACCACTTTTGTGTGGCCTTTCTCACCTGGTCTTTTAACTCCCATCCAAGTGATTAGGTGGGACTGTGCAAGTAAGATAATTGTGGCCCACCAAGAGGATTGGTCAGTTTTGCCTTAAAAGAGAGCCAATTCAAGAGCAGATAGATCTCATGACCACCAAGGAAGAACAGCTAGGAGTGGAGAGCATGTCCTTTGGACAGGGATCTCTGTGCTGAGAAGCTCCTGGAACCAGAAGACCTAGAGAGAGAGAGAGCAAACTGTAACCCTGAAGACAGCAAGTAGCAGTGGCAACAGAGACTGGCAGGAGACGCTGGCAGGAGAGACTGGCAGGAGACCGAGCAGTGGGCTTCCCAGCACACGGAGCAAGAAAACTGAGTGCCTTTGGGCCAAGGCTTACTGGTGGAGTAGGGTGCCTCTGGGGACTTATTGATAGGGACTAAAAGAGTTTTGTAACATTTGCCTGAGCAGGGCAGGGGCCTAGGGCCAGAGAAAGGTGTGCCTGTGAGCACAGCTGAAAAGAGGCTGTCCTGATGGAAGAACTGTATCGTGAGTATTTCTGAGCCTGAACTGTAACCTGTTACTTCCCTAATAAACCCAATAATTGTGAGTATTGCCTGTGAGTTCTGTGTAGTCATTGCAATGAATTATCGAATCCAACAGAGAAGTAGAGATGGCCATGGGATGGACAGTTGGTGTCAGAATTGGTAAAGATGGCAGAGAAAGGAAGCATGTCTGACCTCTGCCTCACAGGAAATCAGGCTTGCACTGTTGATCTTGATTCTCCTTCCCCCTTGTGAAGATAGAAGAGGTCAGATATCGCCCCATGCCATTTTTAAAGTGTGTGTACACACACACACACACACATGTATATATATATATATATATATATATAACAGTATATTTATATTATAAACCCCCAAAGCATTTGTCAGTTTGTGGTACTGTGGGGGTTTGCATGTTGCTGTGATGCTGGAAGCTATGCCACCAGTATTCAAATTCGAGCAGGGTCACGCATGGTGAATCGGTTTTAGCCGAGCTTCCAGACTAAGACAGACTAGGAAGAAGGATCCTGCAGTCTATTTCTGAAAATAATTAGCCAGTGAAAACCTTATGAATAGCAGAGGAACATTGTCTGATATAGAATAGGAGGATAAGCCCCTCAGGTTGGAAGGCACTCAAAATACAACTGAGGAAGAGGTGTCTCCTCAAAGTAGAGTTGACCTTAATGACATGGATGAAGTCGAGCTTTTGGGACCTTCATTTGCTGATGTGGCATGACTCAAAATGAGAAGAAACAGCTGTAAACATCCATTAATAATCGGAACCTGGAATGCACAAAGTATGAATCTAGGAAAATTGGAAATCATCAAAAATGAAATGGAATGCATAAAGATTGATATCCTATGCATTAGTGAGCTGAAATGGACTGGTATTGGCTGTTTTGAATCGGACAATCGTATGGTCTACTATGCCAGGAACGACAACTTGAAGAGGAATGGTGTTGCATTCATCGTCAAAAAGAACATTTCAAGATCTATCCTGAAGTACAACACTGTCAGTGATAGAATAATATCCGTACGCCTACAAGAAAGACAAGTTAATACGATTATTATTCAAACTTACCCACCAACCACTAAAACCAAAGATGAAGAAATTGAAGATTTTTACCAACTTCTGCAGTCTGAAATTGATTGAACATGCAGTCAGGATGCATTGATAATTACTGGTGATTGGAAGGCGAAAGTTGGAAACAAAGAAGGATCGGAGGTTGGAAAATATGGTCTTGGTGATACAAACGATGCCAGAGAGTGCATGATAGAATTTTGTAAGACCAAAGACTTCTTCATTGCAAATACCTTTTTTCATCAACATAAACCGCGACTATACATGTGGACCTCGCCAGATGAAATACACAGGAATCAAATGGACTACATCCGCATAAAGAGACAGTGGAAAACTCAATATCATCAGTCAGAACAAGGCTGGGGCTTACTATGGAACAGACCATCAATTGCTCATATGCAAGTTCAAGTTGAAACTGAGGAAAATTAGAACAAGTCCATGAGAGCCAAAGTATGACCTTGAGTATATCCCATCTGAATTTAGAGAGCATCTCAAGAATAAATTTGATGTGTTTAACACAAATGACCAAAGACCAGAGGACTTGTGGAATGACATTGAGGTCATTATACATGAAGAAAGCAAGAGGTCATTAAAAGGACAGGAAAGAAAGAAAAGACCAAAATGGATGTCAGAAGAGACTCTGAAACTTGCTCTTAAACATCTACTAGCTAAAATAAACAGAAGAAATGATGAAGTAAAAGAGCTGACCAGAAGATTTCAAAGGGTGGCTTGAGAAGACAAAGTAAAGTATTATAATGACACGTGCAAAGACCAAAAGGGAAGAACATGCTTGGCATTTCTCAAACTGAAAAAACTGAAGAAAAACTCAAGCCTTGAGTTGCAATTTTGAAGGATTCTATTGGGGGAAAATATTAAGCAACACAGGAAGCATCAAAAAAAGATGGAAGGAATATGGAGTTACTATACCAAAAAGAATCGGTCGACTTTCAGCCATTTCTGGTAGCAGCACATAATCAGGAACTGATGGTATGGAAGGAAGAAGTCCAAGCTGCACTAAAGGCACTGGTGAAAAACATGGCTCTAGGAATTGACGGAATACCAATTCAGATGTTTCAATAAATGGATGCAGCCCTAGAAGTTCTCTTATTTATGCCAAGACATTTGGGAGACAGCTACCTGGCCTATTGACTGGACAGATCCATATTTATGCCTATTCCCAAGAAAGGTGATCCAGTCAAATGCAGAAATTATCGAACAATATCATTAATATCACACACAAGTAAAATTTTGGTGACGATCATTCAAAAGTGGCTAAAGCAATATATCAACATAAAACTGCTAGAAATTCAAGCTGGATTCAGAAGAGGATGTGAAACCACAGATATGATTGCTGATGTCGGATGGATCCTAGCTGAAAGTAGAGTATACAGGAAAGATGTTTATTTGTGTTTTATTGACTAAAAAGGCATTTGACTGTGTGGATCATAACAAATTATGGATAACAATGCAAAGAATGGGAATTCCAGAATGCTTAATTGTGCTCATTAGAAACCTGTACATAGATCAAGATACAGTCATTCGAACAGAACAAGAAGATGCTACATGGTTTAAAGTCAGGAAAGATGTGCATCATGGTTGTATCCTTTCACCATACCTATTCAATCTGTACGTTTAGCAAATAATCTGAGAAGCTGGACTATATGAAGAAGAACTCCGCATCAGGATGGGTGGAAGTCTCATAAACAACCTGTGATATACAGATGACACAACCTTGCTTCTTGAAAGTTTAGAGGACTTGAAGCACTTACTGATGAAGATCACAGCCTTCAGCATGGATTATGCCTCAACATAAAGAAAACAAAAATCCTCACACCGGGACCAGTAAGCAACATCAGGATAAAAGGAGAAAAGATTGAAGTTGTCAAGGATTTCATTCTACTTAGATCCACAATCAACACCCATGGAAATAGCGGCCAAGAAATCAAAACACACATTGCACTGGGCAAATCTGCTGCAAAAAACCTCTTTAAAGTGTTAAAACGCAAAGATGTCTTCTTAAAGACTAAGGTGCACCTGACCCAAGCCATGGTGTTTTCAATTGCCTCAAATGCATGCGAAAGCTGGACGATAAATAAGGAAGACTGAAGAAAAACTGACACATTTGAATTGTGGTGTTGGTGAAGAATATTGAATATACCATGGACTTCCAAAAGAATGAACAAATCTGTCTTGGAAGAAGTACAAGCAGAATGTTCCTTAAAAACAAGGATGGCAAGACGACATCTCATACTTTGGACATGTTATCAGGGGGGATCAGTCCCTGGAAGAAGGATGTCATGTGTGGTAAAGTAGAGGGGTCAGTGAAAAAGACGAAGACCCTCATTGAGATGGATTGACACAGTGATTGCAACAATAGGCTCAAGCATAACAATGATTGTGAGGATGGCACAAGACCGGGCAGTGTTTCATTCTGTTGTAGATAGGGTCCTTATCAGTCGGAGCCAACTCGAGAGCACCTAACAACAACTGCAACATATAATAAACATATAAATACCTCTATGTTTATAATATATATATGTATTGTAAATAAATTGAACAATTTATTATAACATTAAAAATAGCATATAATGTAATGGTGGAAGGAAAGGAAGAAATAAATGTTTCTCATAAGACTTTCTAATTTCTGTGCCTTCAAAAAAAGAAAAGTTGAGGACTACAACTTTTGGTTTGATCTAGAACTAAAAAATCCTGAGACCTGTGAGAATAAAAAATATATACATTTTGACATTAGTCAACTAGCATTTTTAACTTTCAAAGGATTTTTGTGAGACATGTTAGAGAGAAAAGTAAGTTTTCTAAGTAATTTAGCCAGAAAAAGCTTCCTTTATAAATTCTTCAAAATCTGAAAAAAGAAAAATGGCATATCATTAAAACCTTCCATATGGAGTTTTTTTGTTTTCCAGAAAAAATAGACAAACCATTTACATTAGAGTTAATAGTCTTTTTTATCAGTCTTGGTTTTTGAGTATTGAAGTCCATTGAAAATGACAAAAATAGTTGAGATGTCTAGCCTTTCTCTTGGAATATTTTATTTTTTAAATAAATAGAAAAGAATTAGAATAGCATAGAAATAGAATATTGCAATGTAGTTCCTCTGCCTGTGCCAGGAAGGTCTTACGACAGAAGATTATTGTGAACCAGTTTTCCTCTTTTGAGAGCACAGACTTTTCTTCCCTTGATGTTCCTCGTGGCCATTTATTTAGTCGTGGATTAAATAAAATATTTAAATGAATGAAAGAATTTGAATGTGAGCATGTTTTAAAAGGTTTTATGTAATTAATTAATTTTTACCTTTTTACTCTGAAATAATTACAGATTCCTATGAATTGCAAAGATAGTGCAGAGATGTCCAGCCTACTTTCCCCCAATGAGTATAGCTTATTTAACTGTAGTACAATATCAAAACAATAGTGTTCTTTTTGATAAAACTTTCCTAGAGAAATCTCAGAGCACCTCCCACCTGTGTGTACACACACACACACACACACACACACACACACACACACAGAGAACACATAGATAAACACAACGGTTTCATCTGACGCTTCAGCTGGAGGCACCTTCAATCAATAGTAGCCCACTAACTGAAGGTGACTATGAAGACGCTAACAGTGACAGCAGTCCTGTTTGAAATCAGTTCAAGCCCAGCAGGCGAGAGACAAATGGAAGAATAATATGGGGTCACAACCAAGACCCTTGTGTCAAAGCCTGCAATATCAGTGACCAAACAAAACAACCTTAGAGACTGGAAGAACATTTATATGATACGTAGATTTGTGTCCATTATTCTTCTTCATTCTCACAGAGAAAAGAGCACAACAGTAAGCACTATAGCTCTTAAGAGGTTTTGTTCCCTAAAGCCCATTGGAAAATAAAGTACAGACACAGTGTTCTCCATCAGCTTGTATTATATCTGTATTATCCTTAATATGGTACTCTGTCAGTAGGAACTATTTTTTAGGTCATACTTTTAAACATTGCAATGCACTAATAAAAGTGATCTGAAGCTATGGTTGACTGGAAGCAATGGAATGGCAGGGGGCAGGGGTCATAGATTTCCTGACACTTTTCCTTCCAGATCCCTTGCCAGGCATCACTAATCACATATGGCACCCTTTCCCACAGAGCTGAGATACCATTTTCACACAGGGTTTCAAGCAGCCACTACCAACTGATTATACTTGGCATAGAAATAGAATCTAATGTGGGGCCACTCATGACAGGCAAAGGATTCCCCAAGAAACCAATTATGCAAGTAATTTAACAGATCTGAATGAAGGAGATGTAATAGATGCTCAATACATTTTTGCAAAATTGATGAATGAATTTTGTTTTTCAGTTTAGCCACCAAGGAGTGATATTAGAGAGGGAAACCAACTGGCTATTTGAAGAAGGATTTCATAGGAGGGTAGCCCTGAAGGAGTATAGTCTGATCTGTTCATAGTTCTACAGGGCCAGAAATATAACTTTATCATTTTATTCAAGTTGTACGTCTCTGGGGTTATGACTCACAGCAACTCATAAGAAACTGATACAGAAAGTGGAATGTCCCCACCATCTCTCCTTTATCCAGAACCCCTTTTCCCAGCACTAAGATACCCAGGAAGCCAATCAATAATTATTAAGCTATTTGCCCCAAATAGAATGTAGGGAATCTTATGGAATTCTTACACGTTATTTTTTTAGGGCATATAAAAGCCAGGTGGATTACCTCTTTTCCATTGTCCAGCATGAAGCTGTAATAATTGTAATATTTGATTAACCAGATACCTTCTTAAAACCCAAAAAACCCATTGTGGTTGAATCAATTCTAACTCATCGCAGCCCTATAGGACAGAGTAGAACTGCCCCATAGGTTTCCAAGGAGCAGCTGGTGAACTCAAATTGCCAAACTTTTGGTTAGCAGTCAAGCTCTTAACCACTGCACCACCAGGGCTCCAGATACTCCCTTAGCCCTTGGTCAATACTAGTTTAGCACTTATGAAATCTGACTATCCAATATCCTTTGTCCTTGTTAGCAGACACTAAAACACCAAATGCCTGCAGTCAAACAAGTTAAACATTACTAAGTTGGTCAAAGGTTTTTGTCATATCAATACACGTCAGTTGTGACTTCCAGAGAGTTTCCCCTGATAAATTTCTGGTGTGATAAAGTTGTTCAAACCTTTTAGGGGGATAATTGGTGAATACAGAAAATTCACCAAAATGGACATATGATAATTTTGTGATGTGGTATGCTTCCCCTCATCATACTGTTCCAGGAGTGTCTCACAGAACCCAAATGAGCAAAGCAGGCTGGGCCATAGGGAGGAGCTGGCATCAGAACCAAAGCTGCAAGAACCTCAAGACTCTGTCTATAGCATTTAATTCTCTTTGCATGTCTACTCATTCTCCCCAGTACCTGCTGTTCCTGTTTTTCATACCCAAGGTAGACAGGAATTGCCAGCCCTCAGATCCTTATTCTCACCAATCACAGCACAGGTTGCCCTTGACTCTCCTAGTTCCTATTCTAAATGCTCAGGAGAGAGAATCAGTTAGTACAGCTTGGGTCAGGTGTACACTCTTGTCAGTCAACTTTCCAGAAGGGCTAGGGCACATTGTACAACGTGGCTGCTGGAGCCCCACTGTGCGTAACTCCAAAGGCACTTCCTCAGATAACGTTGCTGGGACTCAGTTTTCCCATTAATAATATGAGGAAACCCTATTAGATAACCTGCGAAATATTCACTGATCTAAAATGCCGATTTACGAAGAAGTGGGAGTTCAGTTGGGTTCTAAAAATTGGCTGGAATTTGAATAGACAGAGATGTTTGGGGAGGAATTTACAGACAGAGTGTTATGGATTGAATTGTGTCCACCAAAAATGTGTGTCAACTTGGCTAGGCCATGCTTCTCAATATTGTGTAATTGTCCACCATCTTGCCATCTGATGTGATTTTCCTAGTGTTGTAAATTCTACCTCTATGATGTTAATGAGATTAGATGCAGTTATGTTAATGAGGCAGGACTCAATCTACAAGATTAGGCTGTGTCTTAAGCCAATCTCTTTTGAGATATAAAAGAGAGAATCGAGTAGAGAGACATGGGGACCTCATACCACCAAGAAAGTAACACCAGGAGCAGGGTGCATTCTTTGGACTCGAGGTTCCTGTACTGAGAAGCTCCTAGTCCAGAGGCAGATTGATGACAACGACCTAGAGAAAGACTTCCACTGGAGCTGACACCCTGAATTTGTAATTCTAGCCTACTGGACTGTGAGAGAATAAACTTTTTGTTGAAGCCATCGACTTGTGGTATTTCTGTTATAGCAGCACTAGATAACTAAGACACAGAGGGACTGTAAACAAGCACTTACTAACTCTAGTAAGCCCACTCCAACAACTCTTAGACATCTAATCGAGTGATCTTACTAGTTTTCACTATTAGCCTCCTGTCAGCACTATTCTACTGCCTCAGCTTCCATTCCTCAGTACACCCTTCCATAACTCTTGAAACACCTTTTATTTCTTTGTTAATCAATTGTCATATTTGCCTAGCAAACCTAGACCATAGTTAAACTTCAGTATCCAACTTTTTTATGTCTTCTCCATGGCTGTATCTGAGAAGCTAAATATTCTTGGAAAAGCCATGTAGCTATGTTAATGTAATTATTATGATGACAGTGAATTCATGATCATAAACCTCAAAGAGACATACTACATTGCACTATTTTATTTTTGAAGAGGACAACTTTGAAACTTTGTGTCTCTTCTCAAGCCTCTCACACTATATTTTCAACCATCCTTGAACTGTTTACTTCATTTTGAAATTCTTTAGGAAAATAAAACCTCTCATCTTCATACAATGAAATCTGCAAACATACACACTGTCTATGACTTTAATACCATTAATATGCTGATGATTCTCAAATTTGTATCTCCTGGTTGTACCAGTTTTTTAAACTCTAGACAATGTATCCAAAAAGAATATATAATAGGTATCTCAAACTCAACAAGTCCAAAATAGATCCCCTTATCTCCTAATAAATTTGTTTCTCATTCAGTCACCTCGCCTCAATAAAAAGCACTACTGTCCATCTATTTGCTGAAGCCTAAAACCTAAGAATCATTCTAGATTACTCCAATTCTCTAATTTTCCACAACCATCCATTAACAAATCCTGTTGATTATACCTTCAAAATTTATTTCATATTCATCTATTTCTCTCCCTTCTTAAAATCACCTCTCTAGTATACGTCACCATAAACTATAGCCTAAATTCACCTTGTTTCCACTCTTAACGCCTACCAATTCATTTTACACATGTTATTGTGATCTTTTAAAAAATAATTTAGATCGTGTCATTCCGCTCTTTAGAAAATTTCAATTGCTTTCTATTTTGTAACAGAAGAGCACCGTGCAGTACCATTGTGTTCAATACCATACCTTACCTGATCCTCGCCCATTTCATCTCCTATCCTTCTCACAGATTCCCTGCTGTTTCTGGGACATACCAAGTCTGGTTCTGCTTCAGTATTTTTTGTTTCACTGTTTCCTCTGCATGGAAACGGGAAAATTCTTCCTTGTTTTTCTTATAGCTTGTTTCACTTCTCACTTAAATCTCAGTTCAAATGTTATGGCCTGAAAAACTTTTATTGACCAACCCAGTTATTCTCTACCTATCACTTCACCTTGATCATTGCCTTGTGGTACTTGACACAATTAGTGATTAAAAAAAAAAAAATTTATATTTGAGCTTCCTCCTTGAGTGGAGGAATCTGACCTCTTGCATCCATCAATCTACCTCCAGAACCTAGAACAGTGCTGGAAACCCAGGAAGTGTTCAGTAAATGAATGGCTGTCTTGCAGTCACCTTATACACATCATAACTGAACGTGATCTCCAATTTCCCCACAAAAGCCTGTTTACCCTCTATAATTCTCCATTTGCAGTCCCATTGTTCTCCTAGTCACAAAGTTTTGTAATCTTTTGATTTGTGCTCTTCCTCCTCTGTATAGCCAATGATCCGCCTTCACAATGAATCTTATTTCCATCATTTCAAATAGAGTAGCTCAGCCAGAACTGAAATTTTATCACATAATATCTTAATTGCTTCATTAGCTTCTTAAAGTTTCAAAGGGCTTGATTTTCCCATTGCTTAAAACTATCCTGTGCTATATCAAAAGATAAATATTATAAAAACCAGATTGGGTTTCCTTTTATTATCATGAAAGAATTATATACATTATATAAAAATTAGAATATAAAGTTACATAAAAAAAATACATAAAGCATTCTTAAGCCCATCAACCATAGGTGACCAGTGTTAACATGCTAATTTGTAGCCTCACAGTATTTTTTTCTTTGCTAATTTATTTTTTTCTTTCACAAAACATACTGTACATATTCCTTGTAACATACCTTTTTTCTTCTTAAAATTCATTGAACATCTTTCCATAATATATTGTTCTATAACATTATTGGCCGCATAGTATTTCATCTTACGGATAGAGAACAACTTAGTACCTGTCATGGATTAAGTTGTGTCCCCCAAAAATATCAGTCAACTTGGCTAGGTCATGATTCCCAGTATTGTGTGATTGTCCACCATTTTGTCAATTAATGAGAGTTTCCTATGTGTTGTAAATCCTATCACTATGATGTAATGAGATGGATTAGTGGCAGTTATATTGATGAGATCTACAAGATTAGATAGTGTCTTAAGCCAATCTCTTTTGAGATATAACAGAGAGAAGTGAGCAGAGAGACATGGGGACCTCATACCACAAGAAAGCAGAGCCTGGAGCAGAGCGTGTCCTTTGGACCTGAGTTCCTTGCTCTGAGATGCTCCAGACCAAGGGAAGACTGGTGACAAAGACCTTCCTTCAGAGCCGACACAGAGAGAAAGAATTTCCCTGGAGCCAGCACCTGGAATTCATACTTCAAGCCTACTGCACTGTAAGAGAATAAACTTCTCTGTGTTAAAGCCGTCCACTTGTGGTATTTTTGTTATAGCAGCACTAGATGACCAAGAAAGTAACATGTCTCACAGATCAACATTTCCATTTTATACAATTAGAAACACTGAAATAAATATTCCTGTCATAATTTTGCAATAAGTTAATTGTCCAGTGAGTTCCTTAGAATAATACCTAATAGGTTATTTCATAAATTAAAGATATGCAAACTTTTTAAGTTTTCACTATATATTGTCACATTGCCTGGCAGAGAAGTCATACCAATTTAAATAAGCACCATAAAAGTGTAAAGAATTGGTAATTCAATAGATAAACTAAACAACAGATTAGATGAAACTGAAGAAAGAATTGGTGAACTGGAAGGTAAATTTGAGGTAATCACCCAGAACACAATTACAGAACACAAGGAAAAATATTAAATAGAGGTTAAGAAATATGAAAGATAGAATAAAAAAGTTCAAAATCTCTTTAACAAGAGTTTAATAAGACAGCAATAAATAAAATGTAGGAGAAGCAATATTAAAAAATACAATGCTGCAAATTTATCATAATCAATAAAAGACATAAATCATCAGATTAAAGAATCATCATGAATCCTGTACAGGATAAAATGAAAATAACTCACAAACAGTGAAATAAAAGATATTAAAAACAACCACAGAAATAAGACAATTCACCTCCAATAGAATAAGAATTTTAACAGTAGACTTGTCAACAGAAACAATATAGATCAAAAGATAATGGAATCCGAGTTCCAGCAAAATGGCACGCCGTCCCTCCAAGCAAAGATCCGAAAAACTAAGCCAAACAGAGAATACAACAATCCTGAAACCCTAAAACATCAAATGAACAGATAAAGAACTCAGCCAAGCACCAAATGGAGTGAGAAAACTGACAGAGAACAGAGAGCAAGGAGAGATTCATGCAGAGGTCCCCTACCAGCTAATGCAGCGTGGATCCACCATCTTGGACTCCTATCGGAGACCAGCAAATGGGGGTA
>NW_004443938.1:15203949-15213856 GCF_000243295.1 Trichechus manatus latirostris | reverse complement strand
GTTGTGGGGTTGTTAACCAATGCCATAAAACAACATGTGTACTACTCTTTCATGAGAAACTATTTGTTCTGTAAGCCTTCACCTGAAGTACAATAAAATAAAAATAAAAAAAATTATGCTAAGTGAAAGAAGCCAGATACAAAAGGTGGCATAGCGTAAGATTCCGTTTATATGAACTATCCAGAAAAAATAAACGCATAGAGATAGAATACAGGTTGGTGATTGCCAGGGGCTGGGCAGGGAAAGAATGGAGAAAACCTGCTTAATTGTTAAGGGGGTTTTACTTTGGAGTTACAGAAATATTTTGAAACTAGATAAAGCTAGTTGTGGCACAACATTGTGAATGTACTAAATGTTGCTGAGTTGTTCCCTTTAAAATGGTTAACATTATGTTATATAAATTTCTTGTTAATAAACCATTTAATTGAAAAAAACAAAGATAATGGAATCCTATATTCAAAGCTTTGAAATAAACGAGATTCTATATTGTATTATTTTCCTATTGCTGCTGTAACAAATTACCACAAACTTAACGGCTTAAAACAACAAATTTATTATGTTACTGTTCTGTAGGTTGGAAGTCTGCAAGTAGGAATGGCTTTCACTGGGCTAAAATCAACTGTCAGCGAGACTGTATTCCTTCCAGAGGCTTTAGGGGAGAAATCATTTCTTGGCCTTTTCTAGATTCTCAATTAATTCCTTGACTGCGTTCCTTGGTTTATGGGCCCCCTTTCTCCATCTTCAAATCCAGCAGCTGCTTAGCATCTTCAGATCTCTCTCTCTCTTCTTCTTTCTGACTCTCCTTTACGTCGTTTATGAGGATTCTTCTGATACACTGGACCACCCAGAAGTCCAAGATACTATTCCCATCTGAAGATCCTTAACTTAACCATACTCACAAAGTTCCTTTTGCCACATAAGATAATATATTCATCGGTTTCAGGGATTGGGACATGGACATCGTTGGGGTATCACTATTCTACCTATGGAACAGTTCTACTCTGCACACACGGAGTCATTATGAGTTGGAGTCCACTCAGCAGCAACTAACAACAACGACGACCAGCTCTACCTACCACAACACCTAGCTAAATTATTATTCAAATGCGAGGTTAAAAAATTTTTCAGTCAAAAAGTGAGAAATTTAATTGCTCAAAATCTTCCTGAAAGTAAAGACAAGAAATGAAGAATAAAGGAGTAGCACTCTAGAAACAATATTGAGCTAATAAAATTGCTATGCCTGTGGATAAATACAAATAAATATTGAGCGAATAATAATAATTATTTGGGGGTTCAAACACAGGAAAGGCCTAATATACCAGATTGTAACATTTTAAAAGGAATAAGGGCTTGGGATTAAAACTTTCAGAAGTATTTTTAAAATTTAGAAAGATGGTAGAGACATTGATTAAATTAAACTGTGTTAATTCAAGCGGGCAGATTTAAATTTTCAGGGTAATTCCTAGAATAAATAAAATAGAACAGAACTTCTTTTAAAATAGAGGGAGAAGGAATATAAAGACAACAAGATGAATCTAGCTGCTAAATATACGCATATTTTAGAACCAAGCAATTCTATCCTAGAAAATTTGGATGTAAAAAATAAGACATACAAAAATTTCATTACAGCATTGTTTATAGTAATGAAAAGTTGAAACTTAAGTAGATAAATAAACTTTGGTTTATTACTAAAATAGAATACTAACTAGCAACTAAAATAAGTAAATTATATCTACATATGTTAACCTAGCTCAGTATTCAAAAGCATGATACTATTTTTGTTAAATTTTCAGACAGAAGAGTACTATGCCCTATATATACAGTCTATAAATAAAGTACAAAACATGCATAAAGATTTACTTTCCAGATTCAGAATACTGGTTACCTCTGAAAATGGAGAAGGATTGAATGGCACTTTAGCTACATGAAACAGTTATTTTCTTAAAACACAAATAAATTTGACGGAAATATGGTATGTTAAAACTGGTTTGTAGATACATGGGTGTCTGATATATTACGTTTTGAATGTTTGAGCCGTTTCAGACTTAACAATAATATTTAAAAGAAAGGTGTTTTCATACCCAGATCATATAAATCAGGTAAATATTTCTAAACAAATTGCTGCAAATAGTTTGCTACTCAAAAACTACTTAGCCAGAGCTTAAACATCTAAAGTGAATGACATCCTCGTTTAAGTAGTTTGACTAAGGACTAAATACTTCTCCAATGATACTCCAATTGTTAAAAAACAAATTTAAAATCCCTTCTTTGTGATTTGCTAGAACAATTTATTATGATGAGTTGTCATGAGAACTATATTGTTTTATATTCAAATCTTGTGCATGACTTCATGAATGCCTACTCGCCCATTTATTATTTCTGTTGTGTGAGTTGAGATCAGGCATGTTATGGCACTCAAAACTCAATGCTCAGACAACAAAGTCCCTGCCCTATGAGGTTTACAGCCCAGAAGTTTCTAGGTAACTCTAGACTATTCTGAACATGAAATTTGCCTGGAAAATAGAAGTACAAGTGATAGAAAGGATAGCGTAGTTTTACACCTGAAGAAAGAGCAAAAAGGGTATACAAGCATGACATAGTCCCAAAGTCTAAAGAAATAATGGAGATACAATAAATATAAAATAATGAAAGTGTGATGCAGTTGATTACTGATTGATTACTTTCGTGTGGACTTTCTAAGCCATTTTCTTCTAACTCCCACGTAGGTGATTGGGCGGGACTGTGTGATAGGCTAACACAAGGGGATTGGTTGGTTTTGCCTAAAAAAAGATCCAATTCGAGAGCATAGAGGAGCCCATCACCACCGGGGAAGGGGAGACCAGCAGGAAAGACCTGGCAGCACAGACCTGGCAGCAGGAGATTGCGTGGTGGGTTTCCCGGCCGAGAGAGAGAGAAAGCTGAGCGCCTTTGGGGAAAGACTGAGGGCCAGGGAGAGGCGTGCCTGCTAGCACAGCTGGGGAGAGGCTATCCTGATGGAAGAACTGTATTCTGAGTGTTTTTGACTCTGAATTGTGACTGTTACTTCCCTAAAAACTCCATAATCGTGAGTATGTTTTTTGAGTTATATGTGGCCATTGCAACGAATTCTCGAACCCAGTAGAGAGTGCTGTAGGTGGGACAGTTGATGTTAGAATTAGTAAATATGGCAGAGAGGGGATACTTGTCTGACCTCCGTCTCATAGGAGTCAGCCTTAGGCTGTTGATCTTGGTTCTCCTTCCCCCTTGTGGGGTTGGAGGAGGTCAGACACTGCCCCTACACCATTTTTACAGAAAGTAAAATTAATATATACAAAATAAATAGAAATATAATAAATAATAGAAGAAATTTCAAGGTATGTGAAGATTTCAAGAGTACGCCAAAAATAAAGCAAAAAATAAACAAAAACTATGTTGTGGAGACTTAGGATAGAGCTTGAGCTTCAGAAAGAGACTGAGAGAGAGACAGACGTACAGAGAGAAAGACATACAGAAAGGCTGACACACAAAAACACAAACCAGCAGTAGTAACTCGAGCTCAGTGCAGAAGGAAACTAAATGTAAAGTGCTTTTGAAGGATCTCCCTAAGAAACACAGCAGTAAGAATGAGAAAGGCCAGAAAGAAGGATGATCTGCATGATAGCTTTTGAATTCCACCTCAATGAAATGGCAGATATATAACCCAGCAATTGTAAATGCCATTCATTTGCTACAGTATCCAACATTCTAATTCCAGTTAAGTATGCTGAGTTCCTTGACGTATGCAGAGCTCAAAAGGACAAATTTCCAACACTCGCTGCAGAAAATTCATTAGAACTTTATCTTTCATATCTGTCTGTAGGAAACCTTGAATGCCTGGCACGTGATGGAGTGTTCTTCAGAAGGAAGACGGCCATTTTTAACTCAGTGTCTAGGAGTCTGTTGTAAAATGGGATCGAAGATGCCTCCCAAAAGCATTAGTGAAGCCAGTGTAACGAATGTTTCAGCAGATCTAAAATAGTGTCATTTGTCACATGTTTATTCCCCAAAGAAATCTGCCATAAAATCCCAAGATGTGCAAGATAAACGTGCTGGAGCACACAGGGCAGTGATTAAGGGCATCGGCTTCCGACTCAGATTTGGGCTTAATCCTGCCTCTGTAGTTGACCAGTGGTGCAACTCCAGGCTCACTTTCTGCTCGGAGCCTCAGGGCCCCATCTGTTAAATATGGATAGTAATACCAACTTGTGCAGATTATTTTGGGGGGAAATCAATTAGGTTGGGTAGGTAAACTTGGCACTGTCCAGGTGGAGTAAGGACTCAATCACTACTTCCTGTGGAATCTGTAACAGGGGTGGTGGTGGTGGTGTACCAGTGATATGGAGAAAGTCATTACCACCGTCGCCATGATCCTACAGGCACTGTCGCATTTGCTGCAACCATCCAGCTCCGTGCAGATCACCTCCACAGAGAAGACTCCCCTGGTCTTCAGAGCGTATCTGGTCCTTTTGCCATAAGCTGTCTCCAAAGCTCATCTTTACATTTGTATTTGCTGCCTATTGCCTTCTCCCTATTGCTAAACGTTTGTGTACTTAGCACCTGGTGCTAAGGCTGACAAAACTATCATCCAGCAAGAGCGGTTTTCAGTAAAATACTCAGTCATAGTTTACTGAATGAATTAAAACAAAGCAAAAGAAAACCAGTTGCTATCCCGTCAATACCAACTCATGGTGACTCCAAGTACATCAGTGTAGAACTACGCTCCATGGGGTTTTCAATGGCTGTGCTCCTTCAAAAGTAGATTGCCAGGCCTTTCTTCCAAGGCACCTCTGGGTGGATTCAAACTGCCAGCCTCTTGGTTAGTAAGTGAGCACTTAACTGTTTGTACCTCTCAGGGACACCATTAAACAAAAACAAACAATGATTATTAACAATGGTTAAATTTAAAATTGAGTCCAAAGACCCTTGTGCATCTGTCTCTGCAATGGGAATATACCCGGCAGTGCAAATAAGGACTCCCTCTCCTTGGAGCCCTGGTGGCAAAGTGGTAAGAGCTCAGCTGCCAACCAAAAGGTCGGCAGTTCAAATCCACCACCTGCTGGTTGGAAACCCTATCGGGCAGTTCTACTCTGTCCTATATGGTTGCTATGAGTCAGAGTCAACTTGATGGCAACAGGTTTGCTCCTTAGACAGTATTTGAGTTAAGTTACAGCTATGTCATTCATTCTGCTCTTTGAGATGAATATCTCTGATTCCTCCAGCATGTGTTTATCTCACAGAGAGCATGTATCATTTCCCTAATGAAAAAGAATTGTCAAGAAAAAGAATTGCTGTGTGTAGCAAACATATAGTTTGAAAAAGAGGGAGAGAGAAGCAGAACTTCTCATTCACCCAAATGCCAGTCATCTGCACACCTATAGCTAAACCTTTTTTTGTTTTATGTTACACTTGTATTCTTTAAAGCTAGGTGGCAGCTGACTGATACTATAGTGGGGCCCTGGTGGCACAGTGGTTAAGAGCTTAGCTGCCAATCAAAAGGTCGCAGTTTGAATCCACCAGCCGCTATTTGGAAACCCAATTGGGCAGTTCTACTCTGTCCTGTAGGGTCACTACGAGTCAGAATTGACTCTTTGGCAATGGGTAGCTAGGTAGATATAGTACTATAGGTACTACAGGAGCCCTGGATGCACAGTGGTTAAGCACTTGGCTGCTAACCAAAAGGTTGGTGGTTCAAATCCACCAGCCACTCCATGGGAGAAAGTTGTGGCAGTCTGCTTCAGTAAAGATTACAGCCTTGGAAACCCTATGGGGAAGTTCTACTCTGTCCTATAGGGTTACTATGAGTTGGAATAGACTCGACGTCAATGGTTTGGGGTTTTTTTGTTTTGCTTTTTACAGTAACTGTAAGAAAGAACAGGTATATGGTATACTGTGAAGGCACAAATATCCAATTGTGATCGTAGATTACAGGTAGAGTGAAAGACAGCAACGAATCATCTAAGCAAAATATGTACATGTGGTGTTCGTGGAGTCTGGATGGTGCAGAGTGTCCCCAGAGGTGACGCAGTACCCAGGGTTTGGGAATGCCAGAGATGAGTCTAGAAGAGCAGTTGTTGATGATGGAACAGTTTATTAAGCAATGCTCCTACAAGACAAGACAGCAATGGTAGTGATGATGGGGCACCCTACAGCCAGGGGGTTGCACAACAGGCTGGCCAGGAGGTTGTCTGTCTGAGGACGAGTCTCCACTAGATGATCTCTGGGGCTACATTTTATGCCCCGCCGGAGCCCAGATGCTAGTTTCAACTTATCTACTTTGAGTTAATCTTGTAAGGGTAAGCATTATTTCAATCCTCTATGAAAGTTACACCTGCTGTGCCCTTGGAAAGTTCCTTGCTGTTATCATGGGGGTCTGTTCTTAAACTACCTCTTCTGGAAATTCCCTCTGCCTGTCACCAGAGCAACCTGTTCTTCTCCGAGCAGCTTGCAGTTTCGATGTTCTACCTCTCGTGCATCCTAGGAACACGTAGTGAAGTGGCCTTGTGAAGCACTTAATGGCCACGTAGCTGCTCCTTGATAGCAGCCATTTTGTGTCCTTAAGGATACTACAGTACGCACCCCTTTTCACCTCCTACCCTCCACATTCTAGTATCCTGAATCTAATACATTGGAGTGAAAATTTGAATACTAAATTCTGTACAATAAGAAAAAGAAATTATTCAATACTAAATAAACACACAAAAAATCAGAATGCCAAACTTATTTGGCCAAGGACCTCACCCCTGGCTGCACATTAGGACTACCTGAGGTGTTTTTGAAGAAACATCTATACCTGGGGCCCACCCCAAAATTTCTGAATCAGAATGATTCCAGAGTGTAGTGTATGGCATAATGATTGAGAACCACTGAATAAGTCCTCTTATAATAAACCAGCATTTAGAACCAATGGACTGATTTATGAGAAAACACACCTACGTTCAACCATTTCAGGAGGTAGCATATGATCAGGAACCAATGGTACTGAAGGAAGAAGTCCAAGCTGCACTGAAGACATTGGCGAAAAAACAAGGCTTCAGGAATTGATGAACTCTCAATTGAGATGTTTCAACAAATGGATGCAGCCCTGGAAGTGCTCACATGTCTATGCCACGAAATTTGGAAGAAAGCTACCTGGCCAACTGACTGGAAGAGATCCATATCTATGCCCATTCCCAAGAAAGGTGATCCAACTGAATATGGAAATTATCACACAATATCATTAATAAAATTTTGCTGAAGATCATTCAAAAGCTGCTGCAGCAGTATATCGACAGGGAACTGCCAGAAGTTCAAGCCAGATTCAGAGCAGGGTGTGGAACCAGTGATATCGCTAATGTCAGATGGATCCTGGCTGAAAGCAGAGAATACCAGAAAGATGTTTACCTATATTTTATTGACTATACAAAGGCATTCGACTGTGTGGATCATAACACGTTATGGATAACATTGCAAAGAATGGGAACTCCTGAAGACTTAATTGTGCTCATGAGGAGCCTGTACATAGATCAAGAGGCAGTCGTTCAAACAGAACAAGGGGATACTGTATGTTTTAAAGTCAGGAAAGGTGTGTGTCAGGGTTGTATCCTTTTACCATACTTATTCAATATGTATGCTGAGCAAATAATCCAAGAAGCTGGACCATACGAAGAATAATGGGGCATCAGGGTTGGAGTAAGACTCATTGAACAACCTGTAATATGCAGTTGACACAACCTTGCTTGCTGAAAGTGAAGAGGACTTGAAGCACTTACTGATGAACACCAAAGACCACAGTCCTCAGAATGGATTACACTTCAACATAAAGAAAACAAAAATCCTCACAAATGAACCAACAAGCAACATCAGGATAAAAGGAGAAAAGACTGACACCAAGGATTTCATTTTAGAGCCACAATCAACACCCATGGAAGCAGCGGTCAAGAAATGAAAAGACACATTGCATTGGGCAAATCTGCTGCAAAAGACCTCTTTAAAGTGTTGAAAAGCAAAGACGTCACCTTGAAGACTAAGGTGGGCCTGACCCAAGCCATTGTGTTTTCAATCACCACATATGCATGGGAAAACTGGACAATGAATAAAGAAGACCAAAGAAGAATTGATGCCTTTGAATTGTGATGTTGGCAAAGAATATTGAATATACTATGGGCTGCTAAAAGAACAAACGAATCTGTCTTGGAAGAAGTACAATCAGAATGCTGCTTAGAAGCAAGGATGGTGAGACTATGTCTCACATACTTTGGACATGTTATCAGAAGGGATCAGTCCCTGAAGAAAGACATCATGCTTGGGAGAGTTGAGGGTCAGTGAAAAAGAGGAACACCCTCAAGGAGATGGATTGACAAAGTGGCTGTAACAATGGGATCAAGCATAAACAAGGATTGTGAGGATAGTGCAGGGCTGGACACTGTTTCATTCCGTTGTACAGAGGGTCGCTGTGGGTTGGAGCCGACTCAATGGCACCTAACAACAATAAGAACAACCTCACTTATTAACTTTCTCGTTATCTGACATTTCACATTTACAACAGCAGTAAAAAATCTACTATCCAACTATTTTGCATATTACCAATGTACATCTGGCAGTAATGAATGCTGAGGTGCAAGGCAAGAGTAACACTGACTGTGAAGGTTAAGGTTATGTGTCAACTTGACTGGGCTGTGACTCTCAGTGGTTTGGCAGTTATGTAATGTTGTAGTCATCCCCCATTTTTGTAATATGATGTGGCCATCCTCCATTTTTGCATAATGACCTGATTTGGAAAAGGAGGAGTGTGTGTCTATACACTTTTCTCAGTAGGTTATAAAGAGATTTTCCTATCTTAATACATTAATATTCTAAGCAACAAGGGAAAATAGGACAGGTGTCAGTGTGAGTACTCTCCAATCAAGACAGAAAAAGAGCTTTAAGGGATGAGTTCTGTTTTGCGTATTTTATGGTGAAAATATATACAACAAAACATGACAACTGGACAATTTCTACACATATCATTCGGTGCTATTTGATTACATTCTCCAAGTGGCACAACCATTCTCGCTCTCCAAATTATTCCACCACGATTAACGTAAAATCAATGTCTCCTAAGCAAAAACTCCCCTTTCCCTGGAGACCACTAACAGTTTTTGGTTTCTATATATTTGCTTATTTCATATAAGTTATATCATACAATATTTTCCTTTTGTGACTGACTTATTTCCCTCAGCATGATGTTTTAAGGGTTCATTCATGTTGTAGCATGTATCAGGAGTTCATTTCTCTTTATGGCTGAGTAATGTTCCATTGTATGTAAAAAGGACAAATTTTACTTCAAAAAAGTCTTCTTTGTGGATTAACGTGTGTGTGTGTGTGTGTGTGTGTGTGAGTGTGTGTGTAGGGACCATTGAGTGTTAGATTCTCCTACAGTGTTTTTCAAATAAAAAATTTTTGGCATCGTCATCTCCCCCCAAAAGGCCCAATCAAAACTTCCTAGTAGCCCCAGCATGTATGACTGAGAACCACTGTGCCCCTCGCTAGCTCCCTGTGTACTCAGGGCGGTTGACTGGGGTTTTGCGTAGATCTTTCCTGCATTCTGAAAGTCCTGGTGTAAGATGAGAAAGGACAAAGGGTGCTGCCCACCTGAGCAGACGGGTGCACCGGTGCAGCGTCCTATCTGCACTCAGACAAAATTCACATCACCCCACACTGGGCTCCGAGGTGGCTGGAGGTGCCTAGCCTGCTACCCCTGGACTCTTGACTGGACTTCAGGAAGACTGAGGCACTTTAAAATTCAGAAGTGCCGAGTCTACAGCAGAGGGAAGACTAGGAGATCTGAATTTCTTTTTGACCAATATTCCCTGGGCAGTGGGGCAATGTCTGTTTACATGCTAAATACCCAAAAGAATTGAAAGCAGGATTG
>NW_004443938.1:15201829-15202902 GCF_000243295.1 Trichechus manatus latirostris | reverse complement strand
TAACACTTGCATTTTTCTGTTTCCCATTTTCACAGAGGTGAGGTGAACAAGTACGAGCAGATCTTTAACAAAATTTCTCACAAATGCTCAGTTGGTCAAGTTTCAAGCAACAAGGGGATTGGGATGCCTATGTTAGGTCTCTAACCTATCAACACACTCTAGCTTTATTTGAGGAAAGATTGTCCCTTGCTAGGTTATCAATAAACTATGAATCATAGGTCTTCATTTCATTTAACTTCCTTATGATTTAAAAACATGACTCCTACCTTAAGGTAAGCATCTAGTTTCAAAAAGGAGTCTTTTCTGATTATGCTTGAAACTGAAGTTACTCTCAAATACCCTAGAGAAAGCAAACAGCTGTTGAACTCTACACAGAGCCATGGGTTCAAATATCAGTACTTAGACTTTCCAATTTAGCCCAGCAGGGCCACCCAAGTGACATTTCCAGGGAATAGAATCAACTTCCAGTAAATTAGCAAACACACCACAAATGGAAATATTCAATTGAATATTTATAAGAAATAAAAAATTGAAGGTACATTGAAAGGAGAATAGCTTTTTATTGTTGAAATGCCTAGTGCTTCAATCTAATAGTTTAAAAACTGGGATGTTTTTGGACGGGAGAGCAATTAACATTTTATGAGTAACTGTGCAATGGTGTTTGTTATTATTAAAGGAAAAAAAGAAAAGGAAATGCTTCCCAAGGGCACTTTTTTGTTGGTGTTGTTTTCCAATTTCCAATGGCAGAGAGTTTCAGGGCTTTTGGTGGTGTGGTGGAAAGACTAGGAGTCAGGAGACCTGAGTTTGGCCTTGATTCCATGCTTCACAAAATGACAAAAAGGATGGCTAGATGTTTCTTTCCTTGTCTGGCCACACAGCAAGCTCCTTCCTCAAAGATTCTGATTCAGTAGGTCTGGGAGATCCACAGGTGCAGTGTTTAGCTAATACATCTGTTAGAACGTTAAAGGGCCACCAGGGCTTCATTCAAGATATTATGGTCCATGAAAGGCAGAGTTACTGGAAATCAAGAGAGCAGAGATGTCATATTCAAAGAGGGAACAGAGAGTACCACT
>NW_004443938.1:15194413-15199740 GCF_000243295.1 Trichechus manatus latirostris | reverse complement strand
CTATGTATATATGTGCTGCGTATAAACACCTATTTATCTTCTGAGATATTAATATATTTTTACCAATTCATATGAGCTGTTTATATACTAGGGGTATTAACCTTTTGTCATAGTCAGAGTAAATAATTCCCAATCTTTTATTTTAGCTTAATTTTGTTTTAGAAAGTTAATTTTAATATTCTTATAAAAACTGTTGCCATGTTCTTCGTGCGTTCTTATAATACTTTAAAACCTAGAAGTTGTACTCTATAGAGATAATATATAAATTCCAATTTTATTTGCTTTTTGTGTCTGTGTGTGTTTGTGTGTTAAAGTTTCTTTTTGAAGTTAAAGTCTAGCTATTCTTCAAGGCCTATCTTAAATGTGCCTTTTCTCAGGTTCTGACTGGATGCTAGGCTGTTTCCCCATAGCCACAGCCACAGGTGGCTTAGAACTGAAGCCTTTGGTTTGTATCCCAACTGGAACCTCAACTCTGCTCCTGTGCAGAGGATCATTTTTACCTAGGCAGGAGGGGTTGCAGTTAACCCAGCTTAACACAAAGGGATTCAGAATCAAGTCAGCATTGCTGTCATTTTAACCAATAACCTTTACATTACCACAACCAGTTGCCATCAAGTCGATTCCAACTCATGGTGACCCCATGTATGTCAGAGTGGAGCTTTGCTCTGTAGGGTTTTCAATGGCTGATTTTCATAAGCAAATCACTAGGCCTTTCTTCCAAGGCACCTCTGGATAGACTCTAACCTCTAACCTTTTGGTTAGCTGCTGAGTGCGGTAACCATTTGTACCACCCAGAGATTCCAATGCTATTGTCCCATACTGAGGTACCGGACATTTTAATGTTATGATTTTGATATAGAGACATCTTGGTAGAGATATTTTTATGTGGCCTAGAAAAACAACTCATTATATTTTAAGTATTTTTCAAGAACCAAGAAAGAATGTTCAACAGATACTTCAGCCTATCCTTAATCCTCACTCCACCTGTCATCTAACTGACCCCTGACCCTCCTACCACTGGACATCACAGCAGAATAAAAATAATGATTAGGTTAAAAAAAAAAAAAGCCAGCTTTGAGATTTTATATCCTATTCTTAGTAATTGAATTTCTACTTTGTGTTCCTATCTTTGAAATTTTCTTAGTATTATAACACACCTGGGTCTAGAAAGACTCTCCCTTGGTGCTGATCGTCTCTAAACAGTGCCCACTCCTGGACTCCTGTCCCCAGAATCTGACTAAGGTGTCTTGGATATCTCTACTTGATGTTTTCAGCCTCTCTGGTGGAACCTCCCTGCAACTTCTTTCATTGTGCAAGCTCAGGGTCATACCCCATTTTCTCTGATCTTCCAGAATAGCCATGTTTTAGCCAACTCTATCCTGAGATAGGAAACCCTGATGGTGTAGTGATTAAGAGCTACAGCTGCTCACCAAAAGGTTGACAGTTTGAATCTACCAAGCACTCCTTGGAAACCCTATGGGGCAGTTCTTCTCTGTCTTGCAGGGTCTCTATGAGTCAGAATCAACTCAACATCAAGGGGTTTGGTTTGGTTTTGGTATCCTGAGATATGACTGTCTGTACCTTCACACCTTCCCTCCATTCTTTCTGCTTCATTCCAGGATCTCACTCTTACCCTGCCCTCCAGGGAGAGACCCAAAACCATCCATTAATTCTCATTCTTCTCAACCTCCATGGTACTTACCCAACTTTATTTATATTAAAGTTATTGTCATTATAGCTTGTTGTTACCTGCCGATCCCCCCAACCCATGACAACCCCATGCCCAGTGGAAGGAAATGCTGCCTGGTCCTATGCCATAAGGGTCATGCTATTTCATGTTTGTGGCATCCAATGTCAAGTGACCTTACATATGAGAAACGTTTTTTGAAATAATAAATTAATTTTGTTCTGCCTTTCTTCTATGACTTTTCTTCTTTGTACCTTAAACCCCTCTGCTTCAGTCAAATGTAGCTCTTGAGTATTTCTGAATTTTTATTTATACTGGTTCTCCAACAGGGAAAAGCAAAACAAAACAAACAAACAAGAACAGTCTCCTTTCTTTTCTCTAAGTCTTATTCTTCTCCTCCAGGCCTCCTACCATCTCACTTCTCTGGGAGGCATCCCCCCTAAACCTTATAGCACTTAGCGGCTGCCTCAGTTGAAACATCTTGTTTTCTACCCATACTGCTATGCTTTATGCACAAGTCCAGCCCTCTTTATCACTCTTGCTTCCTAAACAGAGTGGATGTAGGTCAATGTAAGGAAAATACTAATACTTCATGCAGGTGGTGCTTATGTGCTAGATTTTTGGTTATTTTTGTTTGTTGTTTTACTTTTCTTTTTAGCTTTGCTTTGCTTTTAGTAGTGGTGATGACTTTGCATTAGTCCATTCACACTGTCTATACTGTTCTCATAGTTAGTGAATTTGCAAAATAACTGGGTAGAAGTAGGATTGCATTCTTTGACCAGGTGACAGAAAAAAATCACCTAACCTATGGGGAACCAAAAAACAAATAATATTGCTTCATTATCCCAAAGGTGACAAAGCCATGGTCTGTACCAAGAAAGATTCTCATCCATTAACATAACGTCTGTTTTATGTTTTTCAATTGCAAACAATGGACAGCCCATTTAGTTTCGTTTATGTGCATATGCTTATCAGGAATTCAGAAATATAATAATAATCTTTTATTTACCACACTAATAATGTGCACATAACCATTAGACATTATTATTTCTCCTTTATAAATGTTACTGTTGTGATTTGGTATTTCCAAGACTATATAGAAAAAAACAAACATTGCAATGTTTTTTCTTCACGCTATGTGCGCCATACACACAGGCATGGAAATGAAGAGACCTTACAAAGTGTAGACATACTGTTCTGTAACCTCTATCCACATTGTACAAATGTGCATTAAAACCTTTTAAAAGTGACAGAATTACACTCTCCATTTGTTAGTGTACCAGTGTCATCAAAATGAGATAATGCCCTTATAGAGAAAGAAAACTTCAGATAGGAAAAACAAAAACTGAGCAGTAGAGTCGAAATGGAGATCTTATTTTGAACAAAATAGTCACCCTTGGTCTCATGCAGCATGTTAGATTGAAAGGAAAAATAGCAATTCAGTACTGTGTTCCTACTCCTGAAATGGCTGTGTGGTCTTGAAGTGTTTATTGCAAATTACCAAGAAGAAAGGTTTAATGTCAATAGTAAAACTGGTCCTAACCAGATCACAGATAATGAGTGTCAGCTACAAAGGTCAACTTGATCCCAAAGCTTTATAATCATCAAATTCTTTTTTTAAAGATAAAACTGCATCCACTAGATATTTTGTGTTTTTAAATTCTCTTAAAGTTATTTGGTATTTATTATGGTTGATGGCAACTGGTGGAAGTAGCAACATATATTTGTTAGTAGAGGGTCAGCAAAAAAGAAGACCCTCAATGAGACAGAATGACACAGTGGCTGCAACAATGGGCTCAAATATAGCAACAATCATGAGAAGGGTGCAGGACTGGACAATGTTCCACTCTGCTGAACATAGGGTGCTATGAATTGGAACTAACAGCAACAAGTGTCTCATAGTTTATTATAAAGACTTTTAAACTACTTTATTTCACTTGATTTCCAAATACACTGTAAAATAAGCTAGTAGCATAATCAGACTTACTTTAAAAGTGAGTTGTTATAGATTGAATTGTGTCCCCTTAAAAGATACGTTGAAGTCCTAACCCTTGTACCTGTGAATATGATTGTGTTTGGAAATAAAGTTTTTGAAGATGTTATCAGTGTAGTTACACAAGGTCATACTGGATAGGGTGAGTCCTCATCCCATCTAAGTGCTGTCCTTATATAAGAGGAGAACAACAAAGCAGAGAGGCACTCAGGGAAGATGGCCATGTAAAGGTGCATCTACAAGCCAAGGAATGCCAAGGATTGCCAGGAGCCACCAGAAGCTGGGAGAGACAAGAAATAATCTTCCCCTAGAACATTCAGGGAGGGCATGACCTTGTCAACACCCTGAATTCGGACTTCTAGCCTCCAGAACTGTAAGACAATATATTTCTGTTCTCATAAACCACTCAGGAGTCTCTGGGTGGTGCAAACAGTTAAGCACTTGACTACTAATTGAAAGATTGGTGGTTTGAACCCACCCAGATATGCTTGGGAAGAAAGACATGGAGATCTGCTTCCAAAAGGTCACAGCCTTGAAAACCCTATGAAGCATTCTACTCTGCAACACATGGGGTTGCCATAAGTCAGGATCGACTCAATGGCAACTGATTATAAACCACCCAATGTGCGGTATTTTGTTACGGCAGCCCTAGGAAACCAAGACAAGAGGAGACTGAGGATCGAAGTATTTGAGCAATGTGCACAAGGTTCAGTAACTGGAACCTGGCAGAGCTAGAATGCAAATCCAGGTCTTTGACTTCCAGCTCCTTGCTCTTTAGCTCATACTGTGCTGCTTTTTGCTGGGTAAATTCCTAAACAATTTGACCCAGTCTGCCTCAGAAAATTAAACTCAACACGGAGACTTTGACACATCCCCCATCTTAGAACAGTGCTGTCTTATTTTGCTGAATGAATTTCCTTAGGAATTAACATGTATATCCTCCAGATAAGGCACTCCAGGGTACGTATTCTGGACAAGCAATGACATGCCTTGGCAGTTAATGGCACTCAGCAAACCTAGCAGGGCATGTCATTATTAGGTCATAATACCCACCCTGGAGTGTCTTACAGCTTAATTTTCCCTCTTCCATTCCAGAAACCAGCAAAAGACATATTTTCCTAATGTTTCTGCTTTGTTAATGAGTTCAGAATGGATAAGCACATGTGTTCTGCCTCATCTGCCTATCAAACATGTATCCAGAAATAAATGCAGGTTGCATAATCCCCAATTCCAGCTTGCATATTTTACTACAAAAAGTTTGGCACGGCTCCGATACTTCTGAAAGTGAAGATTTAGTATGCAACGTCTGTCTAAATATTCAGACACTGAAAGCTCATGAGGCTACCCTTCTGCCAATGTCCTTAGCATTTATCTCCCAGAGATTGTCAGTTTTTCTCCTGAAAATTCCCATCGAGAGACTTACATTTTAATCTGGATGAGAATACACAATAGACTATTCCCAATCTTTTGAATACATAAGCTAATTGTGGCTTTAATGAGTATTTAAACTTAGGTATTTGTTGTTGTTATTGTTGCCATTGTTTTTTACCCACATTCACCAAAACTATTCAATCAAAATAGAAAATTCATCATGTACCTTCAGGCTCTGGTTCTTCTGCCATGTAGTTATACTCTTCTTACAAAAAC
>NW_004443938.1:15191847-15193258 GCF_000243295.1 Trichechus manatus latirostris | reverse complement strand
ATTGGAATGCGAAAGTTGGAAACAAAGAAGGATTGGTAGTTGGAAAATACGGCCTTGGCAATAGAAACAATGCTGGAGATCATGTGACAGAATTTTGCAAGACCAGTGACTTCTTCATTGCAAATACCTTTTTTCAACAACATAAACAGCGACTATACATGTGGCCCTCACCAGATGTAATATATAGGAATCAAAGCAACTACGTCTGTGGAAAGAGACGATGGAGAAGTTCAATATCATCAACCAGAACAAGGCAAGGGTCCAGCAGTGAGCAGACTATCAATTGCTGATACGCAAGTTCAAGTTGAAGCTGAAAAATATTAGAGCAGGTCCACAAGACCCAAAGTATGATCTGGAGCATATCCCATCTGAATTTAGAGACCATCTCAAGAATAGATTTGACCCATTAAACACTAATGACTGAACACTAGAGAAGTTGTGGAATGATATCAAGGACAAAATGCATGAAGAAAGCAAAAGGTCATTAAAAAGACAGGAAAGAAGGAAAAGACCAAAATGGATGTCAAAAGAAACTCTGAAACTTGCTCTTGAATGTCGAGTAGCTAAAGTGAAGGGAAGAAATGATGAAGTGAAAGAGCTGAACAGAAGATTTCAAAGGGAGGCTCCAGAAGACAAAGTAAAGTATTACAAAGAAATACTCAAAGAGCTGGAGTTAGAAAAACAAAAGGGAAGAAAATACTCGACATTTCTCAACCTGAAAGAACTGAAGAAAAAATTCAAGACTCGAATTTCAACATTGGAGGATTCTACAGGGAAAATATTGAACTACACAGGAAGCATCAAAAGAAAATGGAAGGAATACATACAGTCACTGTACCAAAAAGAATTGGTTGACGTTCAGATATTTCAGGAGGTAGCATATGATTAAGAACTGATGGTACTGAAGGAAGAAGTCCAAGCTGCACTGAAGACATTGGCAAAAAACAAGGCTTCAGGAATTAATAGAATACCAGCTGAGATGTTTCAGCAAACTGATCCAGAGCTGGAAGCGCTCACTGATCTATGCTAAGAAATTAGGAAGACAGCTATCTGGCCAACTGACTGGAAGAGATCCATATTTGTGCCCATTTCCAGAGAAAGGTGATCCAACAGAATGCAGAAATTATCGAACATCATTAATATCACATACAAGTAAAATTTTGCTGAAGATCATTCAAAAGTGGTTGTAACAGTATATCAACAAGGAACTGCCAAATAGTCAAGCCAGAATCAGAAGAGGACATGAAATGAGAGAATATCAGAAGGATGTTTACCTGTGTTTTATCGACTATGCAAAGGCATTGCTTGTGTGGATCACAATAAACTATGAATAACTTTGTAAAGAATGAGAATTCCAGAACACTTAATTGTGCTCATGAGGAATCTGTACATAGACCAAGAGGCAGTCGTT
>NW_004443938.1:15186055-15187415 GCF_000243295.1 Trichechus manatus latirostris | reverse complement strand
CACTAGGCCTTTCTTCTGAGACGCCTCTGGGTGGGTTCAAACCTCCAGCCTTTCGGTTAGAAGTTGAACATTTTACCTTTTGGGCCACCCAGGAACTCCTTCTCATGACAGAGCCATAAAGAAATGAGGCTCCAACACACTTCCCTCAGAAGAGTGGGGCTTTGGGGAATCCTGACCTCCACATCCACGCTCACAAGCAAGGTGAAGAGGCTAAGGCTCTGAATACTCCCAGGCTCACTCTGTATTCAGCCTGCAGAGAATTTACCTTTCATTGATATTCTGCTCTCATCAGGGTTATCAGTCCAGCAGTCAATAGCACTGAACCCTTTTATCAGCCCCACTTGGTAATTATAAAATATTTGCAATTATTCAATATGCTAATTCTAGGACGTCTACAAATAGCTTAATCAATTGAGTGCATTTTATTATTTCTAGTCTAAACATTATGGACTTACATGAAGTCTCTGAGATCAGTAAATTATTCTAGATTGTTAAACTGCTGCCAAACCAATCAGGAGTTTTATTTGAATTTATTCGACTCGCTACATTATTTAGCCAGCAAGATTGAGAAAAACAACAGAAAGAAAGAGTCAGGCTGGAGTCACACTGTGAAGCTTGATCAGTTCCCAGGAATTACAAGGGGAAAGCCGTCTAAATTCAGAAGGAATCTGCTTTACCTGAAACCTTCACTGTCTAATTGAAATTAACAGGAAGCCAGGTTCTTAAGAGGCATCTGAATTTCTCAAAAGCATTATTTCTCTTGCCATAATGTGTTTGTGTGTGTGCGTGTATAGTAGTAGTAGTAGTAATAATAAGTGAATTGACATCTATGTTGTATGGGTGTGTGTATGCGTACGTGTATGAGTCTCCAGCTACTCTGTTGAGAAACCAATGAACAAACTTTCCATGCCTGTCATGACCTGAAAAGATATACCAAGGATATTTTGAATATTTCAAAGTAGAGCAAGAGATGAAGTGCTATGACTATATTTCTATCTAAATATATCCAGCAAGAACCATATCTTCCCAAACATAAACCAAACCAGTTACCATTAAGTGAATCTGACTCAAGGTAACCCATGTGTGTTAGAGTAGGACTGTGCTCCACAAGGCTTTTCAGTGGCTAGTTTTTTGGAAGTAGATCACCAGGCCTTTCTTCCGAGCATCTCTGGATGGACTCAAACCTCCAACCTTTTGATTAGCAGGTAAGTGCATTAACTATTTGAACCATGGGCTCCTCCCAAATCTTATTTATCCCAGTATTAATCCCTTGTATTTAAATTCTTACAAAGTCTTTTATATTACTAAGTATTTCCTCAGTGAGTTGATTTTTTAACAACTAAGTAGTCTTTGGAGAAAA
>NW_004443938.1:15172991-15174212 GCF_000243295.1 Trichechus manatus latirostris | reverse complement strand
TATAGATGACATAAAGAATTATGAACAAACACATTTAACACAGGGGTATTTTCAATAGTTTAAAATCGGAAGTAACTCAAATGTCCAGCACTAAGTTATGAGTTCAGTAAGTTATGGTATATCTATAAAGTAGACTAAGGAGCCCTGGTGGCGCAACAGTTCAGTGCTCAGCTGCAAACTGAATGGTTGGCGGTTCGAACCAACCTAGTGGCTCTGCAGGAGAAAGACCTGGCAATCTGTTCCTGTAAAGATTACAGCCTAGAAAACTCTATGGGGCAGCTCTACTCTGTTGCATGGGGTCACTATGAGTCAGAATCAACTCAATGGCATCAAACAACAATATGAAGTAAACCATTTTGTATCTATTGCTTTCTTGAAAAATTTTAGTTACATAACAAAGTGTAAAAATAAAAAACTGTATGTATAAGTTAAATATCTCATTTATGAACATACATATATATTCATATTTATATAGCTTCTATGAAATTTCTATTTCCTTTTTATTTTCTTCTTCACACTGGGTTTGTAAATCTATTTTCAGTGTAGATTATGGTTTTCATAGAAGGAAAAAGAATTAAGATGCAGCCATTGCAAGATGGGTCCTAAATTATACCCGTGGATGTGCCATACAATAAGCTATGACGTTTTTCAATAACAAAGCTTTTACTGGGGCTTCATTTTCAGTGACTTTCAGAACCTAGGTCTCAAAATTCTTTCAGCTCTTCTGTAGCAGTTTCTGAATTCATAGACGTAACATATATATTTTTTCACCAACAATATTGAAATACTGGTCAGTCATGGAGGGCACCTATAAGAAGTTTGGTTGTCGTATTTCTCCTTATGTATTTGCATCCTGATTTCACAGAGCCCCAGTAACGCTGCCCTGGAGTCGCCATTACCTTCAAGTCTGGAAATATTGCTGATTGCCCTGAAAAGTCTTGCAGCTAAGAAGAGACCCTAGAGAAACACTCTAGTCAGGTAGGTACCGTAACTTAAAACCACGTTTAAGGACTTGGCTTCAAATCTAACTTCCTGGGTTGGCTTACTACAAGGTGCTTGCAATGTAAAGCCATTGCTTTCATGAAAGATGGCAAAAGAACTATTAATGACACTAATCTGTATGTGTGAATATTATTTAGATACTCCTCCTTGTTGCTTTCCAAGTACAAGCTATGTTACCTAACACATTAACTGGTAATGATACAAGTGCATATCTATCGA
>NW_004443938.1:15169700-15171175 GCF_000243295.1 Trichechus manatus latirostris | reverse complement strand
GCGACCTTATGTATAAGACGACAAAGTGTTGTCTTGTCCTGCGTCATCTTCATGATCATTGACATGTTTGAGCCCATTGTTGTGGCTATTGTGTCAATCCATCTCTTTGAGGATTTCCTTTGTTTTTGCTGACCTTCTACTTTACCAAACATGATGTCCTTTTCTAGAGATTGACCTTTCCTGAGGACGTGCCCAAAGTAAGCCAGTTGAAGTCTCACCATCCTTGCTTCTAAGGAGCATTCTGGTTGTATTTCTTCCATATGGTCCACAGTATCATTTCTGTTCTTTATTGCTTCCATCACTGATTATAGTTTCATGCTTTATGTTCCTCTACCTTATTTAACTCTGTTTGCTCTCAACACCAAACCCAAACCCAAGCCTATTGCCGTTGAGTTGATTCCAACTCACAGAGACCCTGTAAGGACAGAGTAGAACTGCTCCCTAGGGTTGCCAGGGCTGTAATCTTTATGGAAGCAGACTGCCATATCTTTCTCCCATGAAGTGGCTGGTAGGTTCGAACCTCTCACCTTCCAGTTAGCAGCCGAGTACTTCACCACTGCGTCATCAGTGCTCCTTGCTCTCAACAGAGTCTCTTCCTATTCTTGCTATTCCTGATTCATAAAGCTCACACATTTTTTATTTTATTGGAGATAAAAAGCAATTTAATACTTTTGTATTCTTATGAAGTCATTTCCAGATTTGTTCTTTTATTTTTCAGGATGATATGCTAATTACTCTATGTAGTATCTTTCTCTCCACATTTTCTAAAATGTGGTGATATATCTACAGACCTTGTGTTAATCTATGGACAGGGCACGTAGCTTGTCCTTGCTCCTCTTGCCTATTGTCCAGCTGAAGGTTGAAAGAATCCTCCTCTTCTCAGATACAAACCTAGAGAGAAGATTGAGAGGGTCAGTGTTTAACCCAATTTTTATTGTCCAACCCTGCGTTTCATATAAGAATGTGGTTGAAGTGTATATATTGTTTGGGAGGGAATGTGTTGCTTGAAAATGTATATTTACTCTGCTTATTGGTTTTTATACTCACAACTAAATATTGTGAAGACTGGCAAAATTTTAGTTGGGTGCAGGTATACAGAAATTGAGTCAGAATACATTTATGACGGTGTATACTAAAAGACTTTGAAAAATCATTTAGCTAACAAAATGTAAAAATGTAATAACCTTTCAGAGTTCTTTCTATCTGCTCTGCTTTATTAATTGGATCTAAACTTCCCTGGATCCAAATATTACAGCCTATTTTCTTACTTCCTCTCCTGTTTCACTCCTGAAGTCTAATGTTAACGCTGAGTCAGCCCCATACACAACAGAATGAGAAGCTGCCAGATCCTGCACTATCTCCATGATCAGTTGTTGATTGAACTGTTGTGATCCATAGGGTTTTTATTGGATGGTTTTTGGAAGTAGATCTCCAGGCCTTTCTTCCTAGTCCATCTTAGTCTGGAAGCTCTTCTG
>NW_004443938.1:15157827-15164441 GCF_000243295.1 Trichechus manatus latirostris | reverse complement strand
CTGGGAATTCAGGGTCTCTTTGTGATCAGGGCTAACCCCGGAATAAGCAGCTAATTTTTAAAATGCCATTCCATCTGCACTGCCCAGGAAGACTTTGTTCCTTAAACCATTTATTTGATTGTTGTCAGTCCTAATTAGTATTGATCATGGAAAACTGTACAAGTTGTCTCCTAGGGGCTCCATAGAATTGTGGAAGGGAACCATCAAGTGGGCCACAGAATGCTGCTCTTTATTTACTGACATACCACTTCCAGTTATTTTAGACAGCTGCTGAGAGACTTGTTGGGACAAAACATGTCTCATCATTTTTGAAACGAAGGCTTTACCTTTGCTCTGCATTTTTACCATCCTTCAATAAACTTAGAAGATTCCTGGTGGCTCAGTGGTAGAGCACTCCACTGCTAACCAAAAGATTGCCAGTTCAAAGCCATTAGTCGTTCCCTGGGAGAAAAATGTGGCAGTCTGCTTCTGTAAAGATTTACAGCCTTGGAAACCTTATGGGACGGTTCTACTCTGTCCTATAGGGTCACTATGAGTCAGAATCAAGTCACAGCAACAGGTTTATGGGTTCAATAAACTTACCTTTTAGGGCAGTGATTTCAACTAGTGGAAATTTGTTATTGTTGTTGTTAGTTGCCTTTGAACTGACTCCAACTCATGGCAACTCCATGTATAGTAGAATGAAACACTGTCTGCTCTGGTACCATCTTCATGATCATTGCTTTGTCTGAGTTCATTATTGTGGCAATTGTGTCAATCCATCTCATTGAGGGTTTCCCTCATTTTCACTGATCCTCTGTCAAATACGACATCCTTTTCAAGCAACTGTTTTTTCCTGGTGACATGTCCAAAGTAAGTGAGTCAGAGTCTGGCCATCCTTGCTTCCAAGGATCCTTCTGGTTGTATTTCTTCTAAGACTGATTTGTTCATTCTTCTGGAAGTCTGTGGTATATTCAATATTCTTTGCCAACACCACACTTCGAATTCATCAGTTCTTCTTCTGTCTTCCTTTTTCATCGTCCAGCTCTCTCGTGCATATGAGGTGATTGAAGAGACCATGACTTGGGTCAGATGTACCTTAGCCATCAAAGTGACATCTTTACTTTAGAAATGTCTTCTGTAGAAGGCTTGACTGATGCAAAACATCATTTGATTTCTTGACTGCTGCTTCTATGGACATTAATTGTTGATCCAGGTAGAATGAAACCATTGACAATTTTTTTCTCCATTTATCATGGTATTGTTCATCTGTCAAGTTATATGGGGGAGGGGTGATTTTGTCCCCCAGGGTACATTTGGTCGTACCTAGAACATTTTTTATTTCATGACTTGTAGAGACCTACTGGCATCTAGTGGGTAGAGGCCAGAGATACTGCTAAACATCCTACAGTGCATAGGACAGTCCCCCACAACAAATAATTATCCACCTCAAATGTCAGTAGTGGTGAGGTTGAGAAACCTTTTCTAAGGTTTGGGCACTACTGCTGAAACAGAATATTAGCTTATTTTCCCTTCTTTAATGGTATAAATATTTACAAAACTAACATTGTGATTTAAAGGAAATTGCTTTCCAGTTTAATCAATGGGTTTTTCAGTTAAGCACCAAGAAATATTAGGATGGCACGTGTTTCTGTTATTCTCATATTATCTGCTGTAGGAGACTTTACTAGGAGCCTAAATTCTGAAGATGCTAGTGACATTGCAGCTAAGTATAGGATAATTCAGGGAATGTGCTGTACAAAGTGGTTATAGATGCCCCTTAGGCAAGAGGCTTATTGACTTTAAACCTTAGCTCCTCTTTACAATATTCAACTTGTGACATTTTGCCAACTTCTGGAGCTTCTGGAAAAATACTCTGCTAAAGCTAAAAGTGTATGCCTAGTTCTGAATTAAGAACTCAGTTAATGAAAGGGGAGGGCCAGGTTCTAAGAATCTCTTTTTTTTATGGCACGCACTTAGTAACAAGTGAGCTTCATTCGCGGATAGAATGTCAAACCTGAAGTGAAATATTATCTTTCATAAATGAGACTCCTCATGATTAGTAAGTAGCACTTTTCTCAGGTAATAAAGTCATTGTGTTTTGCATTGCTTTATTCTTTTAGGCAGAGGAAAAAGGAGGGGGAAGTTGTTGGAGTTTTGTGCTTTGCTTTTTTTTTTTTTTTTTGATGGGTTGCTTTCCATTCTTCTGGTGCCAATGGTAATGTTTTATGATTATTCATGACTTAGACAATGGTGCTTTAGGCAGTCAATAGCAATTATGCTTGTTGAGAAGAACATATAATTCAAATTAGACCAATATAGATTTTTCCCCTTTGCTTTAATGTTTAGTTACCCAGTTAGATTTCAATTGAATATACAGCATTTAATAAATGATTTTCACTAAAACCTAACTGACATTTAATTCTTTTTTTTTTTTTAGTTATTATTAATCCAGAGGAGTAAGGCGATATATTATTTCATTTAAGAGGTATGCCATGTTGGTTAAAACGAAACACTTCATGCTTACTCCCTATGTAATGTGTTTATACCTGTTGCCTGAAAACTATAACTTTGTATACTAGCCAGACAGCATGCAAAAATCTGCAAATTGTAGGCATATAAGTAATTCAGTTTAAGGAACAATAAATTCATGCATGCTTTAGGCTCATAACTCTTAATTCTAACAAGATTTTGAGTGCAATTTTGAATATATATGATCTATTATCTAGAAATTAAAAGCTGGAATAAGTAATATCACAAAAATCAAATGGGAGTCTGTAACAGGGTTTTTAAGTACTTGAATGTGTCTTATCAGCTGGTTGTCACTATGATCAATTCCTCTTTTCACCAAGTGTCCAACTTTCTTACGTCTGAATGAGTGACCAGCGACTGTTCAGAAAACTGTGAGGTACATTTCACCAGGGAGGAGAACGTCAGTGGGCTACTGAAGCCCAGGGTTCTGCCTGATGGTACTCATTATGAAAAATGTCCTCTATTTTAACCAAAGCGAGCCCTTAGGTGGTGCAAAGTTTGGAGGTTCAAACCTACCCAGAGGCACCTCAGAAGACAGGCCTGGTGATCTGCTTCCAGAAGGCCATGCCCCTGAAAACACTATGGAGCAGTTCTACTCTGCACACATGGGGTCACCGTGAGTCAGAATCGACTTGACAGCAAGTAACAACAACAACAATTTTAACCAAATACACACGAAGCATTTAACCAAGAAGCACCAAGAACTCTCTAAATTCATATAACTTTAAAATTAGCAGGGATCTTAACATGGTCCAGTTAAGCTCTTTCTTCAATGCCTGGGATCAGCACAGCCCGTTGGGAAGACTGTGGAGTCCCTGTCAGACAAACCTGAGTGAGAATCCTAGCTCCATCACTTATGAGCTGGGTGACATGAAGCTGGCAACTTAACCTCCTTGAGTCTCAGTTTATTCATCTGTAAAAGGGAATAATAAAATAATAACAACAATAATAATAATATTGCCGACTTTGTTGAGGTCTTGTGGGAATTACAGATAATGATTGCAAGTAACAAGCACAAGGAGACCTAGGGTGGTGCTTGGCTGCTAACTCAAATGTTGAAAGTTCAAGTTCACTCAGAGGTGCCTCAGAAGAAAGGCCTAGAGATGTACTTAAGAAAAATGAGCCATTGAAAACGTTATAGAGCACAGTTCTACTATGATACACATGAGGTCACCATGAATCAGAATCAACTTGAGAGCAATGGGTTAGGAGCACAGTACCTGACATGGACAATTATTCAAGAAAGATAGAGGGTGTTGTTCCATCACTCGTTTGTTATACTGTGGTGGCTTGCATGGTGCTGTGATGCTGGAAGCTACATCACTGGTATTTCAAATACTAGCAGGGTCACCATTAGTGAACAGGTTTCAGGAGAGTTTCCAGACTAAGACAGACTAGGAAGAAGGACCTGGCTATCTACCTGTAAATAAATTGGTCAGTGAAAACATTACAAATAGCAGCAGAACATTGTCTGATATACTGCTGGAAGATGAGCCCCCTAGGTTGGAAGGCACTGAAAATACGACTGGGGAAGAGTTGCTTCCTCAAAGTAGAGTCAACCCTTCAATGACATGGATGGAGTAAAGCTTCCAGGACCTTCATTTGCTGATGGCAAGACTTTGTCTCACATTGGACATGTTATCAGGAGGGACAAGTCCCTGGAGAAGAACATCATGTTTGGTAAAGCAGAGGATCAGGGAAAAAGAGGAAGACTCTCAATGAGATGGAGTGACACAGTGGCTGCAATAATGGGTTCAAACATAGCAATGATTGTGAGGATGGCACTGGACCGGGTAGTGTTTCGTTCTGTTGTACACAGGGTCCCTATGAGTCAGAACCGACTTGATGGCACGTCACAACAACAGAGGCTGTTGTTATTGTGATGATTTTAAGGATGATACATGAGTATACTATCTCTACAGCTAAGAAGACCAGAGGCTAGAAAATTGCAGGGTTTATTCAGAAGTTAAAGAGCCCTGGTAACTCAATGGTTAAGCTCTTGGCTGCTAATCGAAAGGTTGGAGGTTAGAATCCACCCAGTGACTCTGGGGGAGAAGAGACCTGGTGATCTGTTTCTGTAAAGATTACAGCCTAGAAAACCCTACGGGGCAATTCTATTCTATTACATAGGTCACTATGAGTCAAAAACCAGCACAATGACACCTACCAACAACAATGCCATTCAGAAGTGATCCTCCCCACAGAGCTATTCTTATGAAATTTGGGGGTAATTATAAAAACCTTTGATAATTTAAGAGCAAAGGGTCTTGGGTGGTATTACAACAAACCCTTCAATATTTCACACCACCTTTATCTGAATGCACCTGGTACAACTGTGTGATTTTGAGTTTGGAGGAGAGGTTTGTTTTTTGTTTGTTTGTTTGCTTGCTTGTTTCTAGCCTTACACAATATTTTTCTCAGATATATGATACAGCCCAGGATAGCTAAGATGATGATAAATGGATGGATTTTGGATTTATTTGGAAACTAAATTCAATAGGATATAGGATAAGGGGTGGAGAAAAATAAGTAGTCAAAGACCATTTATTTTTTGGCTTGAGCAACTGGAAGGCGGGATTAATATAAACTGAGATGTAGAGGTTTGGGTAGGAAGATCTGGTTTCAGGTTTGGAAGTGGCAAGTCAAAATCTTGTCATGTTAAAAATTTATAAATGATAGTAATAGGAAATTTGGCAATGATTATGGGTGATGGTTGCACATGATTAATGTCATTGATAGCACTGAATTGTATACCTGAAAAATGTCGAATTGGCAAATTTTGAGTTATATACATTTTACAATAAAAATATTACAAATAGATTTCCGGCAAAATGGCACTCTAGGCAGAAGTACCACGCCATCCCTCCACAGCAAAGATCCAAAAAACTAACCAGAACAGAGAATACAACAATACTGAAACCCTAAAACATCAAATGAAGAGATAAAGAACTCAGCCAAGCACCAAATGGAGTAAGAAAACTGACAGAGAACTGAGCGTGAGGAGAGATTCATGCAGAGGTCCCCTACCAGCTAACGCAACGCGGATCCGCCATCTTGGACTCCTATCGGACACCAGCAAACAGGGGGTACGAGAAAGCAGCCTCACGGAGCTTCCAGCGGGAGACAAAACAGCCGGTAATTTGCGATATACGCTTTCCCAACCCCCACCCTTCTTCACCCCCACTTGACCTCCTCTGCTTCCCGCGGCCACAGTCTCTTGACCGGGAAACAGCGGCTGCTTGGATTCCACACACCCGAATGGGTGGCTCTCTGAGTGCCATTTGTTGGCTGCTGGTATTGCTTTTTTTTCGCTTCTTTTCATTTCTTCCTCGCCTCTCCCCACCTCTCCCTTCTTTCGCTCGAGTACCTTGCTCCGTGCGCCGTCTTTGCTTCTTCCTGAGGGGCTACAGAGCTCCGGTAATTTGTGATATACACTTTCCCACTCTCTACCCTTCACCCACACTCGGTCTCCTCTGCTTCCCACGGACACAGTCTCTTGTCCAGAAACGCCAGCCCACACTAGCTGGCTATCTGAGTACCATTTGTTGGCTGCTAGTGTTGCTTTTTTTTTTTCTGCTTCTTTTGATTTCTTACTTGCCTCTCGCCACCTCCCCCTCCCTTCGCTCGAGTACCTGGCTCCGTATGCCAACTTTACTTCGTCCTGAGGGGCTGCGGAGCTCCATTCGAGTGTGGAGCTGCTTCCCGGTTTGGGCTGCCGTGCTGGTGGGATCCCGGGGCTTTTGTTCGGGTGTTTGTTTTGAATTGTTTGTTTGTTTGTTTCTTTTTCCTTTTCTTGAGTTGGGAGCCCTTTCTGGCCAGGCTGAGCTGCGTGGCAGGGAGACTCCACTTCAGCTTCCACAGACATGCAGAGGGATCCCTGAGGACATTTCTTTTTACATTGGTTTTTTGTTTTTTTTTAATGTTTCTTTGGGGGCCTTTCTTGTTTGTTTGTTTTTAATTTGTTTTGTTTTCTTTTTCCTTTTTTCCCTTTTTTCCCTTTTTGTCTTTCTTCTTTGCTCAGTTTCTCGTCTCTCTATATCTTCCTTCTCTTTCTGTTCCCTGAATACCTGGCATTGTATACCTCTACACCTTCTAGCCAGGCT
>NW_004443938.1:15137788-15149399 GCF_000243295.1 Trichechus manatus latirostris | reverse complement strand
CGTGAGGAGTGTGCCTCTTAGCTCAAGTAGACACAAGAGACTAAACAGGCAGCTTCTGTCCAGAGGTGAGATGAGAAGGTAGAGAGGCTTATGAGCAGGTTGAATGGACATGGGGAATCAGGGGTGGAAAGGAGGAGTGTGCTGTCACAGTATGGGGATAGCAATTAAGGTCACATAACAATGTATGTATAAATTTTTGTATGGGAGACTAACTTGAAATGTAAACTTCATTTAAACTGCAACAATAAACAAACAAACAAAAAGAACTGAAAAAAAAATTACAAATAGTTAGGTACCTACTGTATCATAGTATAAACAAGAAGTGGAAGGACACTCTGAACAGACAAGCAGAAGGTAAATTCTCAAGAGCCTCTGGGTCATGCTGAAGAACTTAGATGTGATTCTATAAGCAACGATGGTAAAGGAATGGGGTTGTTGTTAGCTGGAACGTAGTAGATCCACTACCTCATGGTGATCCCATGCACAACGGAACGAAATGCTGCCCGGGCCTGCACCATCCTCACGACTGGTTGTGGATCAGACCTTTGTGATCCGTAGTGTTTTCATTGCTGAATTTGGAAGTAAATCACTAGGCCTTTCTTCCTGGTCTGTCTTAATCTAGAAGCTCCAGTGAAACCTGTTCAGCAGCATAGCAACACACAAGCTTCCACTGACAGATAGGTGGTGGCTGTGCATATGAGGTGCATTGGTCAGGAATCGAACCCAGGTCTGCCATGTGGAAGACAAGAATTCTACAACTGAACAATCACCGCCCCCATGATAAGGGAATACAGGCTTGTAATAAGGCAGAAAAATGTTCTCAGGTTACTAATTTACACTAAGATTTTCTCTAAGACCACACCATAAGCTTCTCAATGGTTTATATGTTTTTTATTGTTCTTGTTGTTTTGCTTTCTTTAATAATCTCTATGAAACAGATTTACAGACTGTTCCCACTTAACAATTTCTGTGAGAAAATAGATTTATTAACATGCTTTTTTTGGTTTCGTCAAATTAAATGACTCTACATTTCCCCATCCATAGGATATCACAAACTATCTCAGAGGGATACGGCAAGAATTAAATTTTTCAATTTTATAACTTCATCTAATATTGTGAATACACTCTTAAAATACTAAGTGATAATAATTTCACCAAAATATCTGACCTAGTTATAGATTGGGATCATGTAAAACCGTGAGAGAAATTCAGGAGAATTAAAGACACAAGCAATGGGTTAGGGATGAATAGAATTAAACTAATCTGGTCAAACTCAGGGTACAGACACAGTTCTTTTAATGCTGCATTCTAGGTACATTAGATGGGACCTCACTTCTCTTGGTGTCATGGTGGGAATCCCTCAGAAATTCTAGTATTTCTTCACTCATATGGAGCAATTCAAGTGCATTTTAAAGAAACCAAATACTAACAGTTTATCAGCTCAACAGAAGTCATGTCTTTCCAGGACCACATACTTGGGTCTTAGTCCTGGATGACATTCTGTTTACCATCTGTTAAGAAAACACAAATTTTAGAGCAATTAGTGTGAAATCGAATAACAGTTTATTTATGAAAAGAAATAACCAGCATTTAGGGCTTACAACACATTTTTATGTATGCATATCACAATGAATGATAAACAAAGCAGAATTATTAGCTAGTATCATGTGATAAAGCAAAGGACAAAGCTTTGAGGAACGTTGAAGAAATAACGCAAGCCCTAGAATCATTTAGCTTACAAAACAAAAGATGCCTGGAGTTCATCTTTACATCCTCCCTCTGTTTCTGACCTCTGAGCAGTGAACAAATTCTTTCTGTTCTAATTTGCTGTATCTCTTCTGTCTATAAAAGGTTGAATCATGAGATCCTCTACTTCAAATAATTTGTTACTTCCATGGATTCCAAAACCAAAGTAAATATTTAGAGCATGGCATTCATGTCCTTTCTTAATCTGACCACTATGCTCTTTCTGCTTTCATCTTCTTTACATTCTGTCATCGCATTAAATTACTCAACATTTTTTTTCTGACCACAGGAGATTCCACAACTCCACACATACTGAAGTGTAAGTTTCCCGAGAGTAGTCACCCTGTCTCCTATGCTCACTGCTTAACATATAAGAGCGAGGTAGTTTGTATTATTTGTTTGTAGGTCTCTAGCAACCCACCCCTGGACATCATGTTTTCCATATAACTTGCTTTGGCCAATGGGATGTGAGCAGAGGCGATGTCGACCACTTCTGAACAGAAGCCATAGAGCCATTGCATGGTTCCTGGTTCCACCACTGCTATTTCTCCACCGCCATGAGGTTGATAAGTCCCAGACAGAGGCTGCTCCATCAGCTTGGGTCCTGAAGTGAAGAATAAGCAGTAGAGCTGCAGCAAAGTGGGGCGGGGAGGAAGACATACACTATGAGTAAAAAAGAAATCTGTTTTATTATGAGCTACTAAGGTTTCGGTATTGTTTGTTACCACAGAATAACCTAGTGGAAGCTGATTGATACAAGCATGCACTCACATATTTGTTGAATGAAACCATTAATGAATGGATGAAGTTAACTTCTCCTGAAATATCTCTTTTTTTTTTTTTTTTGCCATTTTCTGCCTGTTGCAATCTCATTCATCCTTCAAGGAATAACTCAATCGCCATCTCCTGTGATTTCCAGCTATAACTGATGTTTTGCTAAGTCTCTTTGTTCAAAATTCTTTTCTGCATTTAAGATTCTTTTCTTCCTATAGGTATTCAGAAGCAAAATTGATGGTCAAGCAGAGGCGTTACTGTTGTGTCTCTAAGTACTTACTTAGTTCATCTTTGATTTCCAGTGACTTGTTTGCTTCTAAGTCAGCTGTTAGCTCCTCAACTATCTCTTCACTGTATCTCCCGTAAAATAATCACGGACACCCAGTACATGAATGTTGTTGGTGAAGTCAAAATACTTTCAGGAAATAATATGACTTTTATGGATGATAACATCCAGCTGTCCTTTAGTAAATAACCCAAAAGGTTTGGTTTAAATTCAAGGGAAAATATATGACAATGCTATTGCAGTGGGTTGAATAAAAAAGTCTGAAGTCAAACACATGGGTGATAAATTAGGGTATGCTTTCCCTGATTTGAGGAAGCTTAGGTATGGCCACGAGTAGAGCTTCTATTGAATACGTACTTAGGGTCAAACATACTCTATGGGCATCCCCTCTCATTATATTTCAACAATCCTGTTTTTACCAACAAGAAAAGGATATTTAGAGAGATTAAACTATTTTTCCATGATCACATGTCTAGAAAGTGGAGGAGCCAGGAGTCAAACTCAATTATATCTCACTCTACAACTCCAACTTAAGCTATACCGCTTTGCTGAAGAGGAGATTTGCAAAGGTCTTTTGGAGCTCTAAGATTTCGTGGGTAATTTGCTAATTCTGATGTGTCTGAAAACATGAAGACTGCCTACAGTGATCAACATTGCAATGGAATGCTTAGTACCGCTGCCGTGAAAGTATGCCAAGTATATTGCAACAATTTCTGAGTTGTGAAAAACTCTTTGAGTGTCTTTAAAATAGTATTATTGTGATAATAAAATTAAATTATTTTAATCATTGTTAAGTCAAATTCGGACCTTAGAAACGCAGAAAAATTAGAATGTTATTCGAATGTTTCATCCAAAGTGGAACTTAAGCTTATATCTTGATAAAGGGTAACATTGTTGAGATTTATATTAAAAAGTTGTCCACAGAAAAGTAGGAAGGGGGAAAAAAAAACACATTAAAACTTACAATTCAAACATCCCCCCCACACTCATACACATGCACATATGACAATAGTTCATATTTTATTTGTTGCTTTCTGATGTGTATTATACATTGGTATGTTTAGATAATTAGATTCATACTTCATGTACAATTTTGTAAACTAATTTTCCCTACAGTTTATATTTATGTATGATATACTGATATTATAAATATTTAATAGCTACATAATATTCCATTGAATGTCTATAACATAACTGACTTCCTTATTATTAGATGTTAAGTGACTTTTTAAAAATTATTTGAAATAATTTATTTCTGTGAAGATAAGCCACAGACTTGATACACATTTGTTACGTTTTGTTTTCAATTTTTACAGATTGTAAATTTCTTTTGTTAATATTGTTTAAAAATTATGTACATTTACATTTCTATGGTTACATGAACGACATAAGGTATATTCAGAAATGTTACACTTCCATCCCTGTTCTTTCTTGCCTGCTCCCTCCGATTGAAGGCCTTGACCTGTGCCCCTGGGGTTTGAAAGAAGCAGGGATGTGACCTGGCTGGATGGTTAGTCTGGCAACCAAGGATCAGAAGGAACTAGACTGGGAATAAACTCACCTCCAGAGTGTGAACTTCCTGTGGATTGGGTGTTAACCCCGTAGAAGGTTGACACATTGCGTTACTCGGCAGAAGCACTTGGAGGAGTGAGGTGAGTCTCTGGAAATTGGACTGAGATGGGAGTTTGCAGCAGGCTGTCAGAAGAGGCACCACCTTTATCAAGGGAATGACTGGCAAGAGATCCCTAGCAGAGGTGTCTCCAAAAACCTACAAAAGCACCCAAAACATAAGGAAATAGCAATGAGAATGTTCATACCCAGAAGGGATTAATGCTTAGTGATCGCTGCACCAGTTAGGAGAAAACTTCCTTTCCCTTTTATCTCTTCCATCCCCCAATTCCAAACCTGGAGAACCTGAAAGCAGCCCAGAAAGTAGCAGCCTAGAGGATGGAGGAGTCCATGAACTAGTGGGGGAAAAGGAGATGCTTATTCTGCTCTCTTACTCTTCCACAAGTTTCTGAGTCTGGCTTGATCTGGAAATAGCAAGAAGCTTTCTTGTGGGGGAGTTAGGGGCAACATGATTTTTAAACTGAACTGTGTTTTTGTTTGTTTGTTTGTTTTTTAATCAAAATAAACTGAAAAATTAGCTATGAGACCTGCCTGAAAATTCATTTGTGGGAGAGAGTGAGTAGGGGAGAGTGTGAGCAGAGAATAAAGTGTCTTTACTTCTTTAAAGAAATATCAAAGATTAAAACTGAGAAATAGTTTTCAAATTCCCACCTGAGCCAACCAAGCTAATGTGCTCCAAGCTCACCACACAGTGATTCCTCTCAATAGAAAGTTTTTGAAAGGAGTTTATGCTAGAGACTACTTCTTGTACATCCTACCCTCCAGAAGTATCATTAGTAACACCGTCTCGTTGGTAAGTAAAACACAGCGTGTCAAAAATTGATCTCATTGTCTCACTCTCACTTTGAATTTAGTCTTCCTCCTACAACTTTATTTTACTTAATTATATTATGAACCTCCTTGAACAATGTAGAAAGCATAAACTCATTTTAGGCTTTTTTTATCACCCTTTCCTCCCACAATAAAGTCGTTGGCTAGTCCTTTTGAAAATACCTAAACATCATTCCTCTTCTTCCTTCCCTCTTGTCTGTTTTTACTGAATGACATTAATTGAAGTTCTTATTTTCTCACACCTAGGCTATTGAGAGTTTTCCTGCCTTGGTCCCTTCTGGGTTTGATCAATCCCTTATACAGTTTCCGGAGCAGTGTTTTTCAAACTATGGATCATGAAATTAATTTAATAGGTCACAACTATTATTTAAAAAAAAAGGAAATAGAAAAACTAAAGAATGGAATGAAGTGTACCAGAAGAAGAATTGATGCTTTCAAATTGTGGTGTTGGTGAAGAATATTGACCATAATGAGGACTTCTAGAAGAATGAGTGGATCAGTTTTAGAACGAGTATGACCAGAATGATTCTTAAAAAGGAGGATGGTGAGACTTCAGATTGCTTACTTTGGACATGTCATCAGGAAAAATAAAATGCAGAAAAGGACATCACTGTTTGTAATGTAGAGGGTCAATGGAAGTGCTCAGTGACATGGACCGACACAACTCCTACAACAATGGGCTCAAACATACCAACAATTATGAAGATGGCGCAGGACTGGCAATGTTTTATTTTGTTATACATGAAGGTTCTGTGAGTCAGAGCTGAGTCAACAGCACCTAAAAACAACAATAACAGCGAGTATACAGTGAAGGTAAGTGTTATTATATGAAAATTTATTCAATTATGTGTTTGTATGTATATACTAAGTCACAAAATAAAATATATTATTTGCCATGGATTCCAAAACAAAACCAAACTCATTGCCGCCAAGTCGATTCTGACTCACAGCAATCCTATAAGACAGAGTAGAACTGCCCCATAGGGTTTCCAAGGAGCGGCTCGTGGATTCAAACTACTGACCTTTTGGTTAGCAGCCAAGCTAAAGCTGAGCTCTTAACCACTGAGCCACAGATTACAGTTAAAAAAAAAAAAAAAGTTTGAACCAATACTGCTGTGGAATAATGTTCCTAAAGCACAATTTTGTGCCTCCCTGCCCAAAAATCTTTCAAGAATTCACTTTGCTTTTTACATAATAAAATTTACTTTCCTTTTACATAATAAAAATTTCAAATTTAGAATTGCAGTCAAAACCTTCTATGATCTGACCCCCATTTCTTCCACCTCCATTTTACACTAGAATATCAATACATTCTCACTTGAATTTTCTCACTCTATTTTTGTTCTCTTCTTAAATGTTTATTTCTATTTTAGTTTAAATACATTCTGCCCTTCAAAATATCCAAAAGCTTTCCCTTACTCATTGTGTTTTACCCCACACCCAAATCAATTCAGAAAAACGTAAGCAGATAAAGAATTTATTGGAAAAATATTGAATAGGTCACAAAATCAATAAGAAGGCTAGAGACCCACACCTAGAGAACAGGCAAGACATTCAGCAGTTTAGAAGCCAACTAAGATCAAATAGCCAGAGGAATCTTCCTAGCAGACCACTGGGACAGCTCCACCACTGGGGCCCAGCCTTATGTGCTGGAATGTTGACTGCCTCCATTGCTGTGGCTTGAGTCTTTACTCCCTCAAGATTCAAAGTCACACACAAGAGCACCCACCAGGCCAATCCCAGTTCATGTGTCCGTCCACACTCTAGTTGCTGGGATGTGGGAGAGAGGACTTACCTGCACACACAGACTTCCACATTAAGAGTCAGGGCCCTTCCTCCCACCTTTGTTGAGAATTCCCCCACAGAGGAAGAGTGTCCAGATGCGTGGTAGCCAAAAAAATGACTACTTCAAAATTTATATCCCCATTTCTTATGGTCCTCAGATTCTAATTCTATTTTAGTTCACACTTGATTTTGCCTTACATGAATCATATATCAAGAATAATATATACTGAATGTTTACTTTGTCCCAGGAATTAATATATGTACTTAACGGACAAGAAATCCTCTCAAAATTCTGAGAAACAATTACTGCTATTAACCCATTTTATAGATGAAGAGCATTGACATTTTGAGAAATTAGATATCTTTCCTAAGAACACACACACAAGGAAGGAGCAAAACTGGATTTGAACCTCATTCTTTGGCTTAGGCGTGTATCCCTCTCGTCTGAGACAGTACACTTCCCATGGACAGAATCATGCCATATTTATCTTTGCTTTGCACATTTATCTTTGCTTTTGCTTTAGTAGAGGCTAAATTAAATTTGAGAGATCCTGTAGAATACTTCAGGTTTGTTTGTGTTTGTTTGTTTTAATTTTAAGTTGCCCTCAGACATTGAACACAATCGACTCTCATTGTTGAAGGTTTTAATTCTATTATCTAGAGTCCTTTAAGTGTCTGTTTTTGTTGGATCTTATCTGTCTAAATTTCACTGAATCAGCTTAGAAGATAGAACCCTGAGTAGAAAGATGCGTAAAAAATGCTGTCTTGATGATGATCATCATCATCATCATAATAATAACGATAATCTTCTAAAGATATTCCTAAAGAATCTTCAAAGTCAGCATTACTTTGGCAGGCACTTGGATGAGATGGAAATCAGCCCCAAAGGCCAAGAGTGACTTGCGGTGCTGGCTCAATTCATTAAAATCCTCAGTAATTGTCACTTCACTCATTCATGATATTTTACATTTTAATATGCTGAGCAGAGGTTTATTTTTACCGTCTCTTTCAGAAAAAAGACATTGTGTATGTGGTTAATAAGCCAACTGATATAACAGAATTATGATTACTCAATTTAAAAGTACACCATCTAAAATTAAAACCACAATGAGATATCACTTCATCACACTAGGATGGCTATAATTAAAAAGGTAGACAATAACAAGTGTTGTTGAGGATGTGGGAAACTGCAGCCTTCATGCTGGTTGGTGGGAAAGTAAATGGCACAGCCACTTTGGAAAGCAGTTTGACAGTTTCTTAAAAAATGAAACATAAATTTACCATATGGCAGCAATTCTGCTTCCAGATATAAACCCAAGAGAAAGGAAGACATATGTTCATGCAAAGGCTTGTATGTGAATATTCATAGCAGTGTTATTCATAACAGCTCAAAATGGGAAACAACCCAAGTGTCCCATTAACTGATAAGTGGATAAGCAAAAGTGGTACATCCTTACAACGGAATACTACTCGGCAATAAAAAAGAACAAACTACTGATACGTGCCACAACATGGATGAACCTCATAACATTTGTTTGACAACATGAAAGGAGCCAGATGAAAAAGACCATATATCATATGATTCCATTTATTTGAAATGTCTGCCAAAGGCAACTCTGTTGAAACAGAAGGTATATTAGTGGTTGCCTGGAGCTTGGTGTGGGAAGGGAGAGTAACTGCAAAAAACCATGAAAGATCTTTAGGGTAACGAAAATGTTACAAGTTGGACTGTGGTGATGGTGTACAATTCTGGAAATTTACTAAAATCATTGAATTGTACACTTAAAATGGATGAATTTTTTTTTTTAATGTAAGTTACATCACAACAAAGCTAGTAGGAAAATACAGTAACAAATACTTGGTGTTCAGAATTACATTGATTAAACATAGCTAGAAGTAAAATTACACTCTTCAAATACCATCTGAGCAGCAGCCTCTTTATTTTAATAATGGATATGATAATCACAAAGCATTTGTATTCAGTTCAAGTTGTATAACTGAATGTATCCCTTGTCCCACTGTGACGTTAATACATCTGACTTTTTCTAAATGTTCTCACTCAGATATTTCGCCAGGTCAAAATGAGTTACTCTAATTTAGGACAATGAATAAATTTATTTTTTACCATATTACAGAATCTTGGATGCTGCTTCAATTCGCTCTGTTTATGGAAGAAAGAAGGAGCCCTGGAGGTGCAATGGTTAAGTGCCCAGCTGCTAACTGAAAAGTCAGTGATTCAAACCCACCAGACACTCTGTAAGAGAAAAGACTTGGCAATCTGCTCCCCTAAAGATTACAGAATAGGAAACTCTATGGGACGGTTCAATTCTGACCTACAGGATCACTATGAGTTGAAATCAACTCAACAGTACACAACAACAACATGGAAGAAGCAAGCGATTTGAGTATTTTATACTGATGCCTGATTTCCAACCCCTATTTTAGACAGTAAGTTCTACCCTGCAGAGAATGTTCGCATAGAGGATCCATTCTACTTTTGCCTAGCATTCAACTCTGTGCACAATGTTGTTGAAATCTCGTGGCCAGAAAAAAGCCCTGTCCTTCACTAGTTGATTATCTACCTGTATTTTCCAGTGACAACTTTTTTAACATTTCACATAACAATGGACTAAAAAGCATATACATGGCTCTAGTCAGGACCAGTCTGAGCTACCTGAGAGTCATAAGCAAGAGTTAATTTGGCATTCTTTAAATGATACTCTTCAAATAGTTTTCAACACATTTTTTACAAAGGTTGAGAGCTGTATAACCAAAACCCACTGCTGTCTAGTCGATTCTGACTCATAAAAACCCTATAGGATAGAATAGAACTGCCACATAGGATTTCCAAGGTTACAAATCTTTACGGAAGCAGACTACCACATCTATCTCCCCCAGAGAGGCTGGTGGGTTCCAACCACTGACCTTTTCGTTAGCAGCTGAGAACTTCAACCACTCTGCCACAAGGGCTCCTTGAGAGTTATATGTTGCTGTTGGTGTTAGGTGCTATCAAGTGGATTCCGACTCATAGCAACCCTATGAACAACAGAAAGAAACACTGCCCAGTCCTGCACTATCCTCATAATCCTTGCTGTGTGTGAACCCACGGTTGCAGCCACTGTGTCAGTCCATCACCTTGAGGGTCTTCCTCTTTTTTGCCAATCCTCTACTTTATCAAGCATGATGTCCTTCTCCAGGAAATGATTCCTCCTGATAACATGTCTAAAGCATGTGAGACAAACTCTCGCCATACTTGCTTCTAATGAGCACTCTGGCTATAGTTCTTCTGAGACAGATTTGTTTGTTCTTCTGGCAGTCCACGGAATATTCAATATTCTGCGTCAATACCATAATTCAAAGGCATCAATTCTTCTTCAGTCTTCCTTATTCATTGTCCAGCTTTCACATGCATATGAGACTATTGGAAATACCAAGACTTGGGGCGGGCACACCTTAGTCCTTAAAGTGATTGATATATTTGCTTTTTAACACTTTAAAGAGGTCTTTTGCAGCAGATTTGCCCGATGCCATGCATCTTTTGATTTCTTGACTGCTGTTTCCATGGAATTTGATTGCAGAGCCAAGTAAAATGAAATCCTTGACAACTTCAATCTTTTCTCCGTTTATCCTGATGTTGCTTATTGGTCCAGTTGTAAGGATTTTTGTTTTCTTTATGTTGAGGGGTAATCCATACTGAAGGCTGTGGTCTTTGATCTTCATCAGTAAGTGCTTCAAGTCCTCTTCACTTTCAGCAAGCAAGGTTGTGTCATCAGCACAACCCAGGTTGTTAATCAGTTTTTCTCCAACCCTGAGGCCACATTCTTCTTCATATAGTCCAGCTTCTTGGATTATTTGCTCAGCATAGATTAAGTATGGTGAAAGGATACAACCCTGACACACACATTTCCTGACTTTAAACCATGCAGTATCCCCCTGTTCTATTCAAATCACTGCCTCTTGATCTATGTACAAGTTCCTCATGAACACAATTAAGTGCTCTGGAATTCCCATCCTTCACAATGTTATCCATAATTTGTTATGATCCACACAGTCGAATGCCTTTGCATAGTCGATAAAACACAGACGAACATCTTCCTGGTATTCTCTGCTGTCAGCCATCATACGTCTGACATCAGCAACGATATCCTTTGTTACATGTCCTCTTCTGAATTCACCTTGAAGTTCTGGCAGTTCCCTGTCAATGTACTGTTGCAACCACTTTTGAATGATCTTCAGCAAAATTTTACTTGCATGTGCTGTTAGTGATATTGTTCAATAATTTCCACATTCTGTTGGATCTTCTTTCTTTGGAATGGGTGCAAACATGGATCTTTTCTAGTCGGTTGACAGGTAGCTGTCTTCCAAACTTCTTCGCATAGATGAGTGAGTGCTTCCAGCATAGCTTGCATTTGTTGAAACCTCTCAATAGGTATTCAGTTAATTCCTGGAGCCTTGTTTTTTGCTAATGCCTTCAGTGCAGCTTGGACCTCCTTCTTCAGTACCATCAGCTCTTGGTCTTATGCTACCTACTGAAATGGTTGAACATCAACCAATTCTTTT
>NW_004443938.1:15132208-15136998 GCF_000243295.1 Trichechus manatus latirostris | reverse complement strand
CCAACAATAGATCCTTCTTCTTTGTTTCCAACTTTCACATTCCAATCTCCAGTAGTTATCAATGCACCTCGATTGCATGTTTGATCAATATCAGACTGCAGAAGTTGGTAAAAATCTTCAATTTCTTCATCTTTGGCCTTAGTGGTTGGTGTGTAAATTTGAATAATATTCCTTGTAGGTATATGGATATTATCCTATCACTGACAGTGTTGTACTCCAGGATATATCTTGAAACACTCTTTTTGACAATGAATGCGATGCCATTCCTTTTCAATTTGTCATTCTTGGCATAGAAGACGATATGATTGTCTGATTCAAAATGGCCAGTACCAGTCCATTTAAGCTCACTAACGTCTAGGATATTGATGTTTATGCATTCCATTTCATTTTTGATGGTTTCCAATTTTCCTAGATTCATACTTCGTACATTCCACGTTCCAATTATTTATGGGTGTCTGCAGCTGTTTTTTCTCATTTTGAGTCATAGCACATCAGCAAATGAAGGTCCCAAAAGCTTGTCTCCATCCATTTCATTAAGGCCAACTGTGCTTTGAGGAGCAGCTCTTGCCCAGTTTTATTTTGAATGCCTTCCAACTTGAGGGGCTCGTCTTCCGACACTATATCAGACAATGTTCTGCTTTTATTCAGACACTTGGTGTTGAGAGCTGTATAGGCAAAGTAAAAAGTAAAAAGAACTTCTTCATTTTATAACTTTATTTTCTTGGAGCTTGAGCTAGACTTGGAGTCCCTAGGTCATGCAAACGGTTAAAGTGCTCAGCTGTTAATTGAAAGTTTGGAGGTTTGAGTCTACCCAGAGGCACCTCAGAGGAAAGGCCTGGCAATCTACTTCCAAAAATAAATCAGCCACTGAGAACTTTACGGAGCACAGTTCTACTCTGACACACATGGGTCGCTATGAGTCAGAGTTGACTCCATGGCAACTGATTGAGCCTGACTTACATGCCCTACTCAACTTAAAAATATATTTAATATTTTAAAAGTTCTGGCAACTAATTTAACCAGATCCTTATTTCTTCAAATACAGTTAAGTAACCAACTATTGTCACTGAATCTGCCAGTGGGGGACTTACACCTATCCACCAATGGCTCAATAACATCTTCCTTCCAACTGGTCCTTAAGAGGATTTCAGCAGAGTAAACTTTCCCATTTTGTTACACGTCCAAATACAGCACCTCTTGTAGAGGGAAACCACTGTTAGCTGCCCCTCAGATCTGTCCTTTATAGTACTTTCTGATTTTCTTGGCTTGAGTTTTCTTACAACAAAATTCCATGTAAATCAAGTCTAAAGAGAATAGAAAGGGTAGGTGAAATATAATAACCCATTGCCAAATTCCATTAAATCTTGCCTTGATTTCCTTTAGGTATATTGACCATTTCTTATTTACATGACATTGCTGAGTAATGAAATTACCAAAAGACAACTGTATTAGTTATCTAGTGCTGCTGTAACAGAAGTACCACAAGTATATGTTTTCAAAGAACAAAAACTTATTTTCTCACTATTCAGAGGGCTAGAAGGCCTAATTCAGTGTGGAGAGAGGTATCCTTCTTTGTCTATTTCATTGTCTAATAGTCCACCATCCTTGGAGTTCCTGGGCTTGTACATTCATCTGCCCTGGTTGTCCTCAGGTAGTATCTGTCTCCCCCCCACGTGTGCTTGCTTCTGTTTAATCTGCCCTTTTTATAACTCAGAAGTGATTGACTAGGGTGAGGTAACATCCTACACTGATATGGACTTATTAATATAATAAAGAAAACTCTATTCCCAAACAGGATTACATCCACAGGTACTGGGGATTAAGACTCCAACACATATTTTTTTGGGGGGGCACAATTCAATCCATAACAACAACTAAATGGAAGACAAAGAAAAAGATAACCAGTCTTCGTGTGATCCTATATTCCTTTGGCAGTGATATGATTTTTCTTCTGCAAGCCTTTTCCATTTATACAGCTATTGATATTGCATCATTTCCTGTAAGAGGCAGCCCCAGTGTAGGATACTGTATATGTTGTAAACAGGACTACATGCCTGACAATTATGAATGAAAATGACCTTTGAAAAAAACTACCAAATTAAGCTATTAGGTTGTCTGTCGCATTCTGATATATTTATTTTCTTTATACACAAATATGAGAGCAGCTGGTTTAATTTAAATATTACCCATTTGTGACAAAATCCAAATAAGTTGTAACAGATGTCAGTATGGTCCAGAACTGAAATGACTTGATTCCAGATCATTCTGTTCCCCTCTTGCAGTTTCAGACTGACCTAATTGAGCAGATTCTGCAGATCAATTTGACTGCCCCGTAGCTTCTGAAAACATGACCCACTTATTTCTGTAAAAGGGGAATCTAAAAACACGTGACAATCCACTAAGTGAAATTAAAGATGACTTTCTAGAATAGCGGATGCATCTGAGCTTTTTCCACCGATTTAAGATTTCAGGTTGTAATCTCTGTATTGAGCCAGTTTAGCTTTATGGGAAACCTACATAAAGGATACAATCTGAGCCATTCAAGCTATTTTATCCCCTTTTTAATTTTAACCTTCTTTGTGACTTGTGGGCCATATGGTATCCCAACCAGCTTTTTATGCCTCTGGAGTTCTTTGGGGGCTCCTTTAGCCTCAAGGTGGGAGGCTTTTGAAATGCATGAAACTCAAGAACAGAACGCTGAGTTGGAGCCTCATTTTGGTGTAGATTGATCATTGTTTTAGGTGATGCCTCCTAGATATGTGAATTTTCTAAACTTTTGACAGATCTACCTTTATTTCTATGAGATAAGCCTCCTCATTATGTTTCCCAGTTTCTATGTTCTCATGAGAGTGTACTTATCGCGAGAATAAGCTTCATTCAGTCACAAAACCAAAACCGTTGCTGTCAAGTCAATTCCGACTCAGAGTGACCCTATAGGACAGACTAGAACTACCCCATACGGTTTCCAAGGAGCGGCTGGTGGATTTGAACTGCAGACTTTCCGGTTAGCAGTCAAGCTCTTAACCACTGAGCCACCAGAGTTTCCTCATTCAGTCTTAGTGGCTGTTTTCTCCCTGACGCCATTCATTGTTTCCAGGTATTACTGGCTCCCTACTTTTCTAGCTTCTGGAGGTGAATAATGCCTTTGCAATAAGGAATCACGTGTTGCAGTGGTACTTCTCAATGGGTCCTTTAATCAGCATGCCTTCCATTAGTGAAAAGACAGTATCAACAAAAAACTCAAAGGAGAAAATAATTGAGTCTTGAAAAGATTTTAAGGGAGGATTCGAGAAACAAAAAATTATCTGAGAATAATTTATGTTGGTTTTAGTTTGGGGGTAACAAGTTCATTTATTTGAAAAATGTCCTTTTACTCTTTCACATAATGTTCCTGATTCTCTACTGCAAAAGGACGGCTAAAGGTGAGAGTCAACTTCTAACATCCATTCTATAAGTCAGTTAGATTTTTCGAAAATAAGATTTTATAATAAAGCTCCCATTAGTGTCAATATAAATTAGAAAAGTCATGCTTTTAAAAATCTGTTGTTGTTGTGTGCTGTTTAGTCAATTTTCAACTCACAGTGACCCCATGTGACAGAGTAGAACTGCCCCATAGGGTTTCCAAGGTTATAATCGCTGTAGAAGTAGATCCCCAGGTCTTTCTCGCTCAGAGCCGCTGGGTGGGTTTGAACAACCTTATGGTTAGCAACTGTATGCTTAGCAACCAAATGCTTAACCGTTGGACCACCATAGTACCTTTCTTAAAAATCTAACCCATTAACCCATGGCCATCGAATTGATTCAGACTCAGAGTGACCCTATAGGACAGGGTAAAACTGCCCCATAGGGTTTCCAAGGCTGGAATCTTTAAGGGAGCAGACTGAGACATCTTTTCTCCTGCAGAGCAGCTGGTGGGTTCCAAGCGCAGACCTTTCAGTTAGCTGCCGGGCGCTTAACCACTGCACCACCAGGGATCCCTTAAAACTCTAGTACTCCATATATTTAGAAAGAGTTAATTATAGCATGAAGGAGGAAGCTCAAAGCCAGACTTATAAGGACTATGCACTCAAACATTTCAGTAAACACATCTGCTCATGTATTTCTCAACTTATACAACTCTGAAGCTTTAAAGCAACATTATCGGAGAGAGGCAGGAAGTATACATTAGGATCCCTAGGTCATTTAAACATGCAGTTTAAGGCATTTCCTTCCAGTAATCATTTTCTTTAATTGCCTGCGGAGCAATCTAGGGTGAGGCTCACTTTGTTTAGATACTGTTTTTATGTCTTTAGATAACCAAGATCACTTTTCTCAGCATATTTTATAATGCTCCAAGTAGGATTATATAAATTAAAGTACTTTTTCTGTATCAGACCTAAAGATAGTGATTGGATGCTAATACCTTTGAAATGCAGGTCACTTCAGTATTGAAAATACGTTTTCCAAAAGGAAAAAAGAAATATCAGTAGCACTGACAAGTAATGTAGTGAGATCAGAGAATTCAGGAGAGTCAGCACCCTCTCCATTACTTAGTCCTAATAGAAAATGATAAACAGATTTCTTATTTAAAAAATGAATGTCATATTCTAATGGTCTCCAAACAGCAGCTGGTATATCATTGACTCCAAAAGTAGCATAACTACCCACTGCCATCCAGTCAATTCCAACTCATAGAGACCCTGTAGGACAGAGTAGCCCCACAGGGTTTCTAAGGCTGTAGATCTTTACAGAAACAGACTGCCACATCTTCCTCCCATGGGGCGGCTGGTGGGTTCAAACTGCCAACCTTT
>NW_004443938.1:15129984-15130983 GCF_000243295.1 Trichechus manatus latirostris | reverse complement strand
ACAAAATTCAAACTCACAAAAAAGACCAGACTTACTGGTCTGACAGAGACTGGAGAAACCCCAAGAATATGACCCCCAGACACCCTTTTAAGTCAGTACTTATGTCACTCCTGAGGTTCACCCTTTAGCCAAAGATTAGACAGGCTCATACAACAAACAATAATACATGTAGTTCAACCATGTATATGAGATTAAGTGGGCACCCCAGCCCAGGGGCAAGGACGAGAAGGCAGGAGGGGACAGGAAAGCTGGACAAATGGAAATGGGGAACCCAAGGTCGAGAAGGGGAGAGTGTTAACACATCACAAGGTTGGCAACCAATGTCACAAAACAATATGTGTATAAATTGTTTAGTGAGAAACTAATTTGCTCTGTAACCATTCATCTAAAGCACAATAAAGAAAAAATCTAAATGTCCTGCAATAAGTTTTAATGATGTAAATGTGCATTTCTTGATTTGGAAAGCTACTGATGATATCTTATTAGAATCACAGGATATAGCACTGTATTTAGTGCAAAGTATTATTGTATTTTTCTTAAGTAGATATATTTTTGTAACTATTCATGTATACATATGTGCGTGTATATGTATGGATGTGTACATGGGTATATATATATATATACACACACGTATATGTATACGTGTGTATGTATATATGTATGAGAGAGAGAAGAAGAGCTATCTTAATAGTAAAATGATAATAGTGGGTGTGGCTCATTGCCTTGTGGTCTTATTTATATTTTCAATATAATATAATACTACAATACTCAGATTACTTGTGCAATAAATTACAAAAATAAACAAAACTGTAAGTTTTTTTACGTGGTATCTTAATTATCTAGTGCTGCTATAACATGAATACCATAAGGGTAACTTTAACAAACAGATATTTATTTTCTCACAGTTTAGTAGGCGAGAAGTTTGAATTCAGGGAGCCAGCTCTAGGGAAAGGCTTCCTGTCTCTTACTGCTCTGGAGGAATGTCCTTGTCTCTTTCCA
>NW_004443938.1:15124963-15125772 GCF_000243295.1 Trichechus manatus latirostris | reverse complement strand
AGCAGCCAATCAAAGGCTGTAAGGGTAAGAATATGCTAACAGGAGGCACAGGGTAACTTATGCTGCAGCATTTCAAGGAGCCAGTTAAAAGGACCCAGGAGAGGACTGATCCCTATGCTCGTGCACAGGCCCGGCTTTCTGCGAACGTACTCCTCTCTCTTCTTCTGGGTTTCCGTCTTATTGAGACTCCAACCACGAGGTCTCCATCCTTGACAATCCGTCAGTGAGGATTTCCTCTGTATCTCTTCACTCCCTTCCTCCTGCTCTGGTCAAAACGGCTGCAGGAAACACAAATTCTCCGTCTCCACTTGCTGCCCACTTTGGTCCACTTTCAATGGGAAGGGCAGCAACTTGCCTCCCCTGGCTGTATGAACTGATGTTAATTTTTATTTTGCCATCTGTAGAGAGGATTACCACCACTCTTCTGTCAGTTTGCCGTACTGTGGTGGCTTGCATGTTGCTGTGAAGCTGGAAGCTATGATACCAGTATTTCAAATACCAGCAGAGTCACCCCTGGTGAACAGGTTTCAACAGAGCTTTCACACTAAGACAGACTAGGAAGAATGGCCTGGTGATCTGCTTCAGAAACTTAGCCAATGAAAACCCTATGGATCACAATAGAACATTGTCTGATATAGTGCTGGAAGATAAACCCCCTAGGTTGGAAGACATTAACGCAATAGCCACAACAATGGAATCAAGCATACCCATGATCATGAAGGTGGGGCAGTACTGGGCAATATTTTGTTCTGTTGTACATGGGACCACCAGGAGTCTGAACTGACTCAAGGGCAACTAACAACAACAAC
>NW_004443938.1:15122629-15123664 GCF_000243295.1 Trichechus manatus latirostris | reverse complement strand
GAATCATATGATTTATAAACTGACTGATATCAAGATAACACTTATAATAACATCTCTGTAATGAAGTTCCAAATACCAAATTTACCAAAAAAGAGCCTTTTAGATTATACTGTAATAATTCAAAGACGGATGAGAAGACTTTGTTTAATTCTTGTCTAGTTATCTTACTTATACGTATATAGTCTATTTCTCCAACTCTTTGAGAGCAGGAATCATATGCTGCAATTCTATATATCACCCACAGTGTCTAACTTGGAGCTACATATATTAATGTGTTAAATGTATAAACGTTCAAAAAATTTACCATGCGGTATCAATTAGTTTTCTCCTCTATTTTTTTGTGCTCTTCCTCAAAATCAGTATCTCACAATTACAATAAAAATAACTTTCATTTTTTGGTCATGTTTCAGCTCTGAATTACAAAAATAGATTAAATATATACAATCCACAGTCCTGGGAGATATATATATATATATATATTATCATGCATGGCTGCTAACCAAAAGGCAGGCAGTTCGATTCCACCAGCTGCTCTTTGGAAACACTATGGGGCAGTTTTCCTCTGTCCTATAGGGTCACTGTGAGTTGGGATCAACTCAATGGCAACGAGTTTTTTTTTTTTCTTTTAATGTAAGTGTATATATATATATTCATGATAATGATGAAAGAGCTAGGAAGTAAGCTCCTACCACCTTCTCTAGAGTAATAGGTTTACTTTCTAAGTTTCAATGTAAACTCTTTCCCTTCCTGGATTTTTATAATTCAGTCTTTCTACTCCTGATCTTTTTTATGATCAGCTCAATTTGTAGGCATGAGCTTTGCCTTCCCGAGCTTTTCACAGAGCTGTCCTGGTGCCTTCAACCCAGGAATGAAGCACTTTGTGCTTCGAGAGGTGCCCTTGCCCACCTGGGATTTAGCAGAGGCAGAAAGAATGAGCCACAAGGGGTGGGCTCAGCCCACCCTTCAACCGAATTACCTACTATAGAAAAATGTGTGCGGCTTCTTCAATTTGGAAATGTCTCATATGACCCATGG
>NW_004443938.1:15119541-15120276 GCF_000243295.1 Trichechus manatus latirostris | reverse complement strand
AGATTTTTAAAATGGGACTGATTCCATGCAGTGTGGGTTGACACTTCAAAAGATCAAAACAAACAAAAATAAAAGACAAGTGTTCTCACTTTTCACCTATGCAGAATTGCAAATTGGTTATGCAATCTGTGGGCTCCAGGTTATTAAAGGGTTGCAGTTAAAATGAGAAGGCAAAAAGAATCATTGGAAAAAATTGTTGGGCTGCTGTGGTATTTTTTTTCTTGTTATCTCCACGGGGAAGAGGTAGAATTGGGTTTTTTCTCAGTTGAAGGTAAATAAAAGGGGTGTCAAGCAGACCATTTTGCAAGCTAGATATGCGTCCCCTGTGACTTGGGTGACACAGTGGATTAGTTGCTTGGATCATGCCTGAAAAATATGTTTAGAAGGACTTTGGTATTTGACAAATATAATGGGCTAGATATACTAAAACTCTCTCTAAATATGCTCAGTAAAATATTTATGGGACTATTGTATACTACAGATTAATGAAAAATTCTGATATTGTGGGGAACCTCTGAGCTTCCAGTCCTCATGCCCTTTCATATATCTGGCCACGAAAGAGTTTGGTTTGAGGGAGCCTGTTAGTTTGCCCTGTTACATTTGTTGCCCTGCCCTAGCCTCTCAAGGGATTACTGATGGACCTTCCAGCCCAATGCAAGATTTTTCTATCAGATGAAATAAGTAGTCCCTCCTTCTGTTGGCTCATGATTTGCTGAAGTTCACAAACTGACTTTC
>NW_004443938.1:15117223-15118131 GCF_000243295.1 Trichechus manatus latirostris | reverse complement strand
TTTGAAAATTAACTATATTATGTTACATGTTAATAAATGGATTATACATCTTCCTTGAAAGAAGGAAAAAAAGTGAGAAAAAAATGAAAAATTTCAATTAAATATTTAAAGAGGGCAGGAAAAGGAAAAAAAGACACTAAAGTGTGACAAAATAAGATGGTATCAATAAATGTAAATAAAACAAATTTATTTTTATTATAAGTCATAAAATGTTAGATTGGATAAAAGGAAGTAACGATTACCAAAACTCTTTCAGAAAACAGAGACAGAGGAACTCTCCCTAACATTCTATGAGGTTAGTTTATTCTTGAAACCCAGACTAGACAAGGATAATATTTACAAAATGAATCTTTAACTACTCACAATAATAGTCTTCCAATTTGCATATAAGAGCTTTAGAGAATTATACTTTCACTTACCCTTCTTGTCCTTTGTCATAAATTTTACTCTCTCCTCCCATTGTTGTCATAGATCTGCTTCTATATATGTTGTAAACTGAACTAAACTTTGATATTGATTCTTCAATTTTGAATAGTCCTCTTTTTTTAAAGAAATTAAAAACTATCAAAAATGTCTTTTATATGTACCCGCAATTTTAGCATTTTGAGGACTCTTCATTATTTTTGTATGGATTGAAGTTTCCATTTGGTATCATTTTCTATGCCTGAAGAACTTCCTTTAATAATTCTTGTAGTGTAGGTATGCTAGAGATAAAGTCTCTCAGCTTTTGCTCGTCTGAAAAAGTATTTCTTTTACTTTCATATTTGAAAGTTATTTTTGCTGGGTATAGAATGAGTCAGAATCGACTCCACAGCAAACGGTTTGGTTTTTTGGTTCCACCCCTGGTACTTTAAAGATGGCATTCCATTGTCTTCTGGATGGCATGCTTTTCTATAAAGTCTGCTATT
>NW_004443938.1:15113002-15114556 GCF_000243295.1 Trichechus manatus latirostris | reverse complement strand
CATGAGGCTCTTTCAAAGAAATTGACAAGCTAATTCTGTTGTTTGTACGGAAACTCGAAGGATCTAAAGAGCCAAAACATTCTTGAAAAGAAAGAATAATATTGAAGAACTCAGAATCTTTGGTTTCAAGGCTTATTAAAAAGCTGTACTACTGAAGACAGTGTGATATTATCCACAGAATAGTCAAATAGATCAATGGGACAGAATAGAGAGCAGATAAAACAAATCGAGAAAAAAAATCTATACTTCCATGGTCAGATGATTTTTGTAAAAGTGGCAAGCAATTCAATGGGGAAATGAATGTTTATTGTTTTTAAAAGATGATGCTGGAAAAACTGTATACACATATGAAAAGGGATAAAGCTTATCTCCATACACAAAAATTAGGTTGGGGTAGATCAAAGACCTAAATGTAAGGGCTAGAATACAGTTACAATATATTTTTTAAACTCTTAAAATTAATAAATAATAAAAAGACCAACAACCTCTACCAAAAAAAAAGAAGGGGGCAAAACACTTGAACAGACCTTTCACTAAAGAAGATGATCAAATAGCCAACATCACATAGAAAGATGCTTAACTTTATTAGTAATTGGGGAAAAGCAAAATAGAACCATGACATGCCATCTCACATGAATTAGAGGGCTATGAAATGAAAGACTGACAATACCACTACATGTTGAAGATTGAATAACTGGGACTTTCATATAATGCCCATGGTTGTGTACAAATGATATAACCTCTTTGGAGAACAACTGGCAGTTTCTTATAAAGTCAAGCATACACTTAGCCAATAAAACAACAATTTCACTATCAGTTATTATCCAAGAGAAAGGAAAAATATATTTGCAAAAACAATTGTATATTTGTAGCAGATTTATTTATTCATTATAGCCAGAAACTGGAAATGCTCCAAATATCCATCAACAAGAATATTGATAAAAAAATTGTGGTATGTTCGTGCAGTGGAATCCTCCCAAGCAACAAAAGCAATGAACCAATGATACACTAAACAATATGACTCAATCTCAAAAACAAAAGATACAAAAGGTACTCTATGATTTCATTTATTTTCAATCCAACAGGAGGGAAAGTTAATTTATGGTGATATTGTTATGTTGTTGTTAGGTGCCTTCCAGTTGGTTCTGACTCAAAACGACCTTATGTACAACAGGACCAAACACTGCCCATTCCTGCGCCATCCTCACAATCATTGCTATGTTTGAGCCCATTGTTGTAGCCACTGTGTCATGTATGCGTCATCTATGGTGATAGTAATTAGAAATGTTTGCCTTTAAGTGGTTAGTAGGATTAGACTGGAAAAGAGCAAATGAGAAATTTCTCTGTTGGAAATATTGTCAATCTTGTTTTATGTGGAGGTTACACATGTGCATACATTTGTCAAATCTAAGCAAACTGAGGAGCCTTGGTGGCGCCGTGGTTAAGTGTTCAGCTGCGAACCAAAAGGTTGGCAGTTCAAATCCAGCAGCCGCTCCTTGGAAACCCTAGGGGACACTTATGCTCTGTCTTATAGGGTTGCTATGAGTAAGAATC
>NW_004443938.1:15094927-15110911 GCF_000243295.1 Trichechus manatus latirostris | reverse complement strand
TTGTCAACATGCTATATAACTCAGGACAACACTGATCTAGAAAATTATAAAACCAAACTGGTTTATTGCAGATGGATGCATCTGTAGACATTATCAAGAGTGCTCAGTCAATAGCGCTAATTAGAAGCCCTGAAGAGAAATGCTTTATAGAACATTACTAGTTCTGTGAAGATATACCAAAACAGACTAATGAGTGTGAAATATTCAAAGTGGTAAATGAATACTTTGAAACAAGTTATTAAAAAAGACTGTGTACATTTTGTATTAATGGTATAACTGAAAAGACAGAAAAGGTACAAAGGCTTTGTTTTGAAAGTACTTTTGGTAACCCTGAGGTCCAATGTTTTATTCACTGAATGTTTCTGTATGTAAAAGTTAGTGTTGTCAACATGACGGGTCTAATAAATCACTGCATTCTAGACTACTTGAGCTCTATGTAAAAAATAAGGTGGAAAAATTTCTGTGTTCTTTGAAGAATGGTAGCGTTGTCTAGCAGACTTTTGCATTGTCTGATTTAATGGGGTCTGTGCTTTTCATAAACTTTGACTGACTTATTTTGCAACTTTGTAGATATGAAAGTTAACATGTGGAGGGCTGATAGTGATGAGGATGTTTCCTGTTTATGGTGATACAGTGGTTCCTGTTCATAAATATGCACATGAGCTGTTTGATGGAGTTACGCTAGATCTGACGGAACCCTGGTGGTGCAGTGGTTAAGCACTAAGCTGCTAACTGAAAGGTTGGTGGTTTGAACCCACCAGTCTGTCCACAGGAGAAAGATGTGGCAGTCTGTTTCCATATAGATTTACAGCCTTGGAAACCCTATGGGGCAGTTCTACTTTGTTCTATAGGGTTGCTATGAGTCAGGATCGACTTGACAGCATTGGGTTTGGTTTTGGTTTTGGTACTTGATCTGTCCCTCCCTTGCTTCCTCCTCCTTCCCCCCAAGAGATGATTCCAAATAGTGTATTTTATTATCCTTTGGCTATTGACCAGTTTGCATCTATTAGCAAATTTATCCCACTATTTGCATCTGATTGCCTTTGTAAGAGGTTGTCTTTCTGATTCTCCTTTGAACTGGTCTTAACATCTTACTGGTACCCTTGTTAATTAATGACATATACAATTTTTGACACCTATTCATTTTAAAGTTGTGTGAGAGTCATGGTTCTATCTTTTTTTTAATCCTTTAACAATGGGAGCAAGTTCAATTTTTTCATTAAAATTTTAAAAATGATTTTGTCTAGAAGTATCATACAGGTATGAGATCTAATATCTTCCCTAAAACTGTATTTTATTTTTATCATATTTATAGGATAAAATGCAAATATAAGGAAGTTTGTTTAACCAAGCCCCAGAGACGAAGGGAGACTGTGTAATTTTTGTCCAAATTGGAATATGCTGAAAGCGCTATTTACACTGACACAATAGGTACACCAAGACTAAGATAGTTCTGGACAAACCAGGATTGATTGTCTTGGGCAAACTGGATCTTGGAATGGATATTGAACAAGTCCAGATGGTCAAGCTTCCTTTACTAGTTGGTAGCTTTTTCTGTGTTTGACATTTCCATGTGAAGTATGGTCTTTCAAGAATTCCAGCTTGTTGTGCAAATCTCAGTTCTGTCTCCCACCTTGTACAGGCCCAAGCAAGACTTCCCATGTTCTATTCTGCTGTTAAACTCCCAAAGATATTGACAAAGCCCTTATGTAGCTGTGGTTTCATACTCACTTAGTTCCTTAAGGATTTCGCATTAAAGACAAAACAAAGCAAAACCAAAAAATCTAATGCCTGGGCTCCACTCAAAACCAATTAAATATCTTGGAGTAGGGCTCAAGCTCCCATACATTTTCAAACCTCACCAGGGTTTTTTTTTAATGTGTGGCCAGGCTTGAGAGTAGACTTAGAGGTAGCAAAGACAAGGAGAAACGCTGTATCTCTGGACATGACGTTATCAAGAAAAGAAACCAAAAAAGTTGGTTAATGGTGTGGAAGATTCAAGAGCCGTGGACAAATTGATCACGTCACCCTCCAATTGATAATAGTCAAGAAAAAAGGAATATGTGGACCCCGATCCAAATTAACTGAATCAGAATATCTGAAAGGTCTTAAACAAAATCTTCTCAGCTGATTCTAATGAGCAAACAGGGTGGAGAACTGCAGGTCTAATACAGGCAATCCAGGAATATAAGTGTCTTGGATTTTGAAAAATGTACTTTGGACAATATGATATCTTCTTGGATCTTGTGTCTCTGGAGGGTGAGGTTTTCCCTTAAAGGGAAGAAATGACCTTCACTCAATCACCATTGGGACAAGAAATGAGGACTTACAGAGGCAAAGCTGGCCTGAAGTGAGACCACCTCCAACCTGAGGTCCAGGATAAATTTAGCCTCTATGCCAAGGTACGACGATACCTGAACTTTAGTGGCTTAGACAGTGAACTGGCAGGAAAACAATACCATAAGAAACCCTGCAGTTACATTCAGGCTGTAGGATATAAAAGTATCCATCTCGGGTAGCATGAAAATCATTCCATAGGTCCACCTTCCCATCTCTTATCCAAAGTGATCTAAAATCACTTCCCACCTCTTATCCAAAGACTGCCAGTTGACACTGAGTTAACTCTGGCTCAAGGCGATCCCGTGTGTGTCAGAGTAGAACCTCATTCCACAGAGTTTTCCATGGCTGTTGTTTCAGAAGTAGATCGTCAGTTTCTTCTGAGATGCCTCTGGATGGTAACATTTGGGTAAGCAGCTGAGTGTGTTAACCATTTGTACCGCCTAGGGACTCCTTTATCCAAAGAAGGAGGTTTTAATTAGAATTATTTACCTACTTTTTCATAAGAGATCATCATGGCTAATCCCATCCTATCAGGTCACTATGAGATGAAATCGACTCAATGGCAATGATAATTCCATCCTGCCTTACATTAGGGCTTGCCTCACTTACCCCAAGATCATGGTGTTGTTAGTTGCCATTGAATCAATTTCGACTCACAGGGGCCCCATGTGACAGAGTAGAACTACCCCCACAGGGTTTTCTAGGTTGCAATTTTTATGCGAGCGTATCATCACATCTTTCTCCTGCAGAATCTCTGGGTAGGTTCTAACTGCCAACCTTTTGGTTAGCAGCCAAGCACTTAACTGTTGCACCACCAGGGTTCCTTACCCCAAGGTCATATAGTCACCAGGTTGTAAATATGAGTGAGTGGTAAGGAATAAACATGGCCCCGGCTCCCTGCAATATTACTGACTTATAAATTAATCTGCAAGATTTTATGTTGTTGTGTGCTCTCCAGTCGATTCCAACTCTATAGAGCAGAGTAGAACTGCCCTGTAGGGTTTCCTAGGCTGTAATCATTGTGGGAGCAGATTGCCAGGTCTTTCTCCCATGGAGAAGCTGGTGGGTTCAATCGCTTACCTTCTGATTAGCAGCCTAGTGCTTAACCATTGCTCCACCAGGACTCCTTGCAAGAGTTTACAGAGCATTCAAATTGCTGTACTCTGACCTTTAATGTTTTCATAGTCCCTTCACCAAACATACTTTTCTTTCTCAGATTTTTTTTTAATTCTTTTTTTTTTTTTTTTCGTCTTTGAATGGAAATAACTGGCTCTGTGTAAGTCAACAGGAAAAGTTTGCAGATGGTATGACCATCTGAATGAAAGAGTTGATTCAAATGCAGCCTGAAGTTTCCTTTGGCTTTTGTGCCTACTGGAAAATAAATAAATTTGATTCAATAAATCTGGAAATGTGAATTTTCCCAAGCACTCTGAGGGAGGCAGGTCAGACTGGGTCAGCTCTATTTGTAGGTTGACGAGTGGGGCTAATTCTGGCCTGACTCAGCATGGCCACGGCCCTAGAGTATTCAGAAATGCACTGCTTTTCTATTTAGGGGTCAGAGTTAAAAGAAAACAGGTGCCCAGCTTGAAGTCTACATTTTAGAATTATAACATCACAAAACCAGGCTAAGAACTGTAAACCTCTATGTAAAAAGAAAGAGAGAGGGAAAAGAAGAGAGAGAGAGGGAAAAAGAAAGAGAGGAAGAAAAAAGGAAAGAGGGAAAGGCTGATCAGAGGAAGTGGGGAGGGAGAGAGAGAGAGATAGAGAAAAGATTGGAGGTCAGTTGAAAGGAGGTCTTCTCAGACATAAGATTGATTCTGCATTAAAGAGGAGTTGAATTGGTGAATCTTAATGCTTCAATTTTGATAGTTTTGCATTTTATTTTTAATGAAATTCGTCATTCTTAGCATGTCACCAGAGTAACTTTGGTTGGGTCATTTGTTTTATTTTTTCATTTATGTTTTCACTCACTCACTCACTCAATATTTACAGAGCACCTACTATGTGCCAGATCCCCAACATGTCTGTCAGTTTGTCATACTGTAGTGGCTTGTGTGTTGCTGTGAAGCTGGAAGCTATGCCACCAGTAACCAAATACCAGCAAGGTCACCCATGGCAGACAGATTTCAGCTGAGCTTCCAGACAGACAGACTAGGAAGAAGGATGGGGCAGTCTACCTGTGGAAAGATTTAGTCAGTGAAAACCTTATGAATAGCAGCAGAACATTGTTTGATATAATGCCGGAAGATGAATGCCTCAGGTTAGAAGGCACTCAAAAGACAACTAGGGAAGAGCTGCCTCCTCAAAGTAGAGTTGGCCTTAAAGACATGGATGGATTCAAGCTTTCAGGACCTTCATCTGCTGATGTACCATGACTCAAAATGAGAAGAAACAGCTGCAAACATCCATTAATAATCAGAACGTGGAACGTATGAAGTATGAATCTAGGAAAATTTGAAGTCATCAAAAATGAAATGGAACCCATAAACATTGATATCCTAGGCATTAGTGAGCTGAAATGAACTGGTATTGGCCATTTTGAATCAGACAATCGTATGGTCTACTAGACCGGGTACAACAACTTGAAAAGGAATGGCGTTGCATTCATTGTCAAAAAGAACATTTCAAGACCATCTATCCTGAAGTACAACACTCTCAGTGATAGGATAATATCCATACTCCTCTAAGGAAGACCAGTTAATACGATTATTATTCAAATCTATGCACCAACCGCTAAGGCCAAAGATGAAGATATTGAAGATTTTTACTAATTTCTGCAGTCTGAAATTGATCTAACATGCATTCAGGATGCATTGATAATTACTGAAGACTGGAATGTGAAAGCTGGAAACAAAGAAGAAGGATCAGTAGTTGGAAAATATGGCCTTGGTAATAGAAACTATGCTGGAGATCGCATGATAGGATTTTGCAGGACCAACAACTTCTTCATGGCAAATACCTTTTTTCACCAACATAAACAGTAACTATACACATGAACCTTGCCAGATGGAATACACAGGAATCAAATCGACTACATCTGTGGAAATAGATGATGGAAAAGCTCAATATCATCAGTCAGAACAAGGCCAGGGGCCAACTGCAGAACAGACCATCAATTGCTCATATGCAAGTTTAAGCTGAAACAGAAGAAAAATAGAACAGGTTGACGAGAGCCAAAGTACGACCTTGAGTATATCCCACCTGAATTTAGAGACCATCTCAAGAGTAGATTTGACGCACTGAACACTAATAACCAAGGACCATACGAGTTGTGGAATGATATGAAGGACATCATACATGAAGAAAGCAAGAAGTCATTAAAAAGTCATGAAAGAAAGAAAAGACCAAAATGGATGTCAGAACAGTCTCTGGAACTTGCTCTTGAACATTGAGTAGCTAAAGGAAAATGAAGAAATAATGAAGTAAAAGAGTTGAACAGAAGATTTCAAACAACAGCTCGAGAAGACAAAGTAAAGTATTATAATGACATGTGCAAAGACCTGGAGGTAGAAAACCAAAAGGGAAGAACATGCTTGCATTTCTCAAGCTGAAGGAACTGAAGAAAAAATTCAAGACTCGAGTTGCAGTATTGAAGGATTCTATGGGGAATATATTAAATGACACAGGAAGCATCAAAAGCAGATGGAAGGAATACACAGAGTCACTACACCAAAAAGAATTGGTCAACGTTCAACCATTTCAGGAGGTGGCGTATGATCAGGAACCGAGAGTACTGAAGGAAGAAGGCCAAGCTGCACTGAAGGCATTGGGGAAAAACAAGACTTCAGGAATTGATGGAATACCAATTGAGATGTTTCAACAAACAGATGCAGCGCTGTAAGTGCTCACTCGTCTACGCCAAGAAATTTGGAAGACAGCTACCTGGCCAACTGACTGGAAGAGGTCCATATGTATGCCTATTCCCAAGAAAGGTTATCCCACCGAATGTGGAAATTATCAAACAATATCATTAATATCACAATCAAGTAAAATTTTGCTGAAGATCATTCAAAAGTGGCTACAGCAGTATATCAACCAAGAACTGCAAGAAGTTCAAGCCGGATTCAGAACAGGATGTGGAACCAGGAATACCAAAGCTGATGTCAAGATGAATCTTGGTTGAAAGTGGAGAATACCAGAAAGATGTTTACGTGTGTTTTATTGACTGTGCAAAGGCATTTGACTGTGTGGATCATAACAAATTATGGATAACATTGCGAAGAATGGGAATTCCAGAGCTCCTAATTGTGCTCATGAGGAACCTGAACATAGATCAAGAGGCAGTCATTCAAACAGAACAAGGGGATACTGCATGGTTTAAAGTCAGAAAAGGTATGTATCAGGGTTGTATCTTTTCACCATGCTTACTCAGTCTGTATGCTGAGCAAATAATCTAAGAAGCTGAACTATATGAAGAAGAACAGGGCATCAGGATTGGAGGAAGACTCATTAACAATCTGTGTTATGCAGATGACACAACCTTGCTTGCTGAAAGTGAAGAGGACTTTAAGCACTTACTGATGAAGATCAAAGACTACAGACTTCAGTATGGATTACACCTCAACATGAAGAAAATAAAAATCCTCACAACAGGACCAATAAGCAACATCATGATTATCAGGGAAAGGACTGAAGTTGTCAAGGATTTCATTTTACTTGAATCCACAATCAACGCCCATGGAAGCAGCAGTCCAGAAATCAAATGATGCATTGCACTGGGCAAATCAGCTGCAAAAGATATCTTTAAAGTGTTGAAAAGCAAAGATGAAGACTGAGGTGCAACTGACCCAGGCCATGGTGTTTTCAATCGCTTCCTGTGCACGTGAAAGTTGGATGATGAGTCAGGAAGACCGAAGAATTGACGCCTTTGAATTGCAGTGTTGGCGAAGAATATTGAATATACCATGGACTGCCAAAAGAACGAACAAATCTGTCTTGGAAGAAGTACAGCCACAGTGCTCCTTGGAAGCAAGGATGGCAAGACTATGTCTCACGTACTTTGCACAGGTTGTCAGCAGAGATCCGTCCCTGGAGGACATCATGCTTGGTAAAGTAGAAGGTCCGGGAAAAAGAGGAAGACCCTCAGTGAGACGGATGGACACAGTGGCTGCAACAATGGGCTCAAGCATAACAACGATTGTGAGGATGGCACAGGCAGTGTTTTGTTCTGTTGTAGATGGGATCGCTATGAGTCAGACTCGAGTTGATGGCACCTAACAACAACAACAACATGTGCCAGATGCTGTGAGAAGCATTCCAAAAGCTAACAACCCTGTCGCTATGCTACTTTGCCCTTAGCGTTCTTCTTAAAACTTGTCTCTTCTTACTCTCACTTCTTGACGATATTTGAATCTGAATTTGAGGCAGCTCTCAAGAATATCAACCTGATCTAGATACTGACTTCAGCTGTGACTTGGTGCTTTTCTTTCTGGCCTTCTCATTCTCCCTAAGTAATTAAGTTCCCTAATGATAACGAAGCATCATTATAATAATATTGATACCTGCTGTAATCACTGACATTCTGGCTTTTCAATTTCTAGTATTTGCCTTGGCTTAAGTAGCTCTGTGCTAATGCAACAGAAGGTCACCCGATGAAGGGCTGATAGCAGCTCGGGCGGCTCTACTTAACATGCATGGGGGATTATGCTTCTCGGGCTGGTAGAGCTAATCTTTCAAGTTGTCCTTTTTTGACTTTCTCAGCTTAATCAGTTTAATCTCATCTTCCCTCTTTTCTGATTACAGGGATTCTCTGTAGAAACCTTGCCTCTACAATAAAGACCATGTGACAATTTATTCTCATATTGATTTCAACATTTCTGTTCCTCTACCGATGAGCCAGTAATGGGAGGAGGGGGAAGAAAGGTAGGGGGAGGTTGGAGAAAGAAGAGCAAAAAGAGAACGAGTGGATAATAGAAAGTGAAAGTCCTTCCAATACTTTCGTTAGTAGGAAAGCCCCATATTCCAGTTATCTGGGAAACCTCAATACATGTTAAATGCGCTGAAAGCAGAATGACAATCAAATTGGAAAATGTCTCCAAAGATAAGTTAGCTTAAGACAGCTATAACCACAAGGCCTTGCTTTCCATTTCCACACTAAAGAGGTAGAGAGACAGACAGACACATACACACACACACACACACACACACCCCTCTTCTGAAATCAGAGACACTGCAGTACATCTAAGGAGATGGACCACACAGCAGCAACAACCTTCTCCCATCCTCTTTTCTAGGACATTCAGCTCACTCAGAGGAGTAAGCAGTGTCTTCTCGGCCCTGGACAAAGAGCAGAACAGATAGCCATTTGCTAAGAAAGCAGAAAAGACAAAAAATGTGGAGTTGGAAGGAAGGTGGTGAATCTACTTTTGAAACCATTTGTGAGCTGTTAGTAGACAACCAAGTGGAGGTGTCCTGTCAGCCTTCTGTATGTGTTTCCGGACTGCAGTAGAGCAGGCTGAGGGGCCAGGTGGGAAACTGTCATACATGAGAGCTTTGGGAGTAAGTGCATTTAAAAAGCAGTTATGCTCTTCAGGGCAAATCTAACATTACATGTGGAGTCCCCTGGTGGCGCAAAGTGTTAATTCACTCAAGCGCTAACCAAACGATTGGAAGCTCAAGTCCACCCAGAGGTACCTTGAAAGAAAGTCCTGGCAATCTACTTTTGAAAAATCAACCACTGAAAATCCTATGGAGCACAGTTCCACTCTGACTCACATGGGATCGCCATGAATCTGAATTGACTCAACAGCAACTGGTAACTGGTGGTATCACATGTAGAATTGGAACAATTAATTGTGTCATCATGTCATCCTTAAAAGATTCTGAAAGCTGTAGGAAATTGTCCCACTTTAGATTTTGGGAAGCCATTCATTAAACCACAATATGCCCCCCCTGGAAAATGGCACATAACAAAAATATAGAAAATATTTTTCTTTAGTGAAAAAGAGCTGAATGTATTTTTAAGCATTAATTACTTGGAGGTCAGATGAAGTGGCCAAAAAAAGAAGATAAATCTCCACAGGAACTCACAAACACTGAAGGACTAAAATGAATTGCTTCTTTTTAAATCCTGAATCCCTTTCCATTCGTTCTGATACCAATGACAACGATCACTAAATGTTTAGTGAGTGCTGAAGGACAGCTTTATTTTGCAAGGATTACACGTGGTTCTAAAGATTAGAAGCCTATGCAATTAAAACGGACCAAGTAGCTGCCCCAAGTAGGCGTTTCCTTAAATGGCAGTGGAGGGTGGGGCAAGGGAGGGGGGTACAGAGCCGAGTGCTTTGCAAGTAAATATGGTACATTCCCACTGTCCCTGGTGAATCTTTGTACTTCTCTTCAGGGTTCCTGAAGATAATGATATACTATACCCAGCTAAAAAGAACATCTGTTTTAAGAACTGTGAACTTACAGGAGCCATTTGTCTGATCTGTTCCCATTATTTTCTTCCCGATTTTGCACCTTTATATTTCTCCATTGATCAAACCCATGCAAAATAAAGGAATTGAGAAAAACACTGAACAGCCATAATTTCTTCTCCCTTCAAAAGGTTACCCGCCACCTTTCCTGTTGAATAATTCTGCTTGATACAAACACCAATTTCTTTTTTGTAAGCGTTTCCCTTTCCCTTTAAATGGAACTCCTTGGTTCACTAGGGCTTACATGCTTAATGACAATGTGGTGGGGTTAGCCCAGGAGAACAATGCATCCATTAATCTGCCTCATGCTTAATTGGTAACTACTGTATGGGCTGGCATTTCAAACACAGATTGCAAATGTACTTGAATTAGTTACTGTTTAATTGATACAACTGGCACTCAGCCTAGAACCAACACGCAGCAACTGTAAAAAGAGAGGCTTGAAAGACGAGAGAATAAACAAGGTATGCTTGTGATTCAATCTTTATATGTTTATATCAATTATTAGTGGAATACAATGACATGTTTTTTCATATTGCTTCAGCAAGCAATAGACCAAAACGGGCTGCTAAAAAATCCTTGCTGACACAGGAAAAGTAGCAGTGAGTCCCAACTTCTTTCTCTTCTCTTCCTTGATTCCACTTTTACCCTTCTGAGAATGGTTATGTATGTATGAGGGAGGTGGGGCAAGTCGCTATGTTTAATGGGGTGTAATGCCGAAGAGGATAATTTTGAGGATGTCTCCAGAATAGGAAGATTCCAAGAAAAAAGAATATTCTCATGGCAATCATTCCATTTCACTATAGTTCAGGCCAGTGTTACTATGAACATATTTTCAAGAGAACAGAAATGAATTTCTTGAGATTAATCCCCAAATAACTCCACTTAGGAACATTATCCAGGAACCATTAGGTTCTACAACCTGCCTTTGAATAGATAACATTTTAATTCCAGAAATTTTGTAATGATACCGATGGCTGTTTTTTATTGAACATCTTCTACACACCCAGTCTCAAACTAAGTGTTTCAGTATGGTTTCTCATTTAACCCTCGAAATAGTCATGTTTTCCTCCAGTTTGAATCTTTATTTCATTGATAAAATCTATGTGAAATAATTGGACTTAGAGAAGCATTATACTAAAGTTTTTTACCCTCTTTAAAAGGTAACTCGCTTTTAGGCTTAAGTGATTTTGTTTGATATAAAACAGCCAACTGCTATCTTTATTTTATAGGAATACACTAATCACGTAAGAATCAGTGGCTTTTTTATATCCAGAATTCACCTAAAACAACCAGATTTCCTTTTGCCAACTGCAGTGAATAACCATTTATTGGCTCACTAAGCAATTATTGAGTATTTACTATATAGTCAGCTTGGCCTGAGTTAAGATATTACATAAAACTGATCTCAATAATATTATCGAGTTCCTAATTACCAAAATAAAACTGATAGTTTCTATTCTACTTTTTAAAAATGTGTTTGGAGTTAACCTTTATTTTATATCGCATGACTTTTCCTTGGTTGAATCTGTTGGTAGCATTTGGTAATGTTGTTTTTAGCTTCCCTGACATAAAGCCCCCCTGATTTTCTTCCTGATTCTCTGACTATTTCTTCTCAATCGATTCTGGAGGCACCTCTTCCTCCATCCAACATTTAAATTTGGGAGGTTAATAGCTCAAATTTCTTCTACCTTATACATTTGCTCTGTGTAAAGGCATGGCGGCAGTGTCTGACCTCCTCTAACTTCACAAGGGGGAAGGAGAATCAAGATCAACAGTCCAAGGCTGATTCCTATGAGGTGGAGGTCAGACATACCTTCTCTCTCCTCCATCTTTACCAATTCTGACACCAGCTGTCCCTCCCACGGCACTCTGTACTTCTCTGCTGGGTTTGATAACTCATTTCAATGGTCACGCAGAACACACAGACAGTAGTCATGATTCTGGGGTTTATTAAGGAAGTAACAGGTTCAGGAATGCTCAGGATACAGTTCTTCCATCAAGACAGCCTCTTCCCAGCCATGCCCGCAGGCATACCTCTTTCTAGCCCCTCGGCTTGCTCGGGCAAGTATTACAAAGCTCTTTTAGCTCTGCCAATAAGTGTCCAGAGGCACTCCACTCTGCCAGTGAGCCTCCACCCAAGGGTGCTCAGCTCTAGCTCCATGGGTCAGCAAACCTAGCTCCACCAAGTGCCCAGAGGTGCCCTACTCCACTAGCAAGCCTCTCGCCCAAAGGCACTCAGCTTTCTCACTCTGTGGACTGGGAAACTCACCTTGCCGTTTCCTGCCTGTCTCTCTTGCCACTGTTTCTCTGCCACCACTTCTTGATGCCTTCAGTATTACAGCTCTCTCTTTCTCAGTATCTCTCTCTTTCTGTCTCCTGGTTACAGGAGCTTCTCAGCACAGGGATCCTGAGTCCAAAGGATGCACTCCACTCTTGGCTCTTCTTCATTGGTGGTGGTGAGATCCTCTCCCCCCACTGTTGGGATGGCTCATTTTAAGCCTAGCGGGATGGCAAAACTGACTAAGCCCTTTGATGGGCCACAATCACCTTATTTGCACAGTCCCACCCCATCACTTGGGTGGGAGTTACAAGACCATGGCGAGGAAGGCCACACAAAAACCATCCATCCATCACATCGCACCATACTCTGCAATCTTGTTTTATGCTACTGATGCCACCTGTAAACCACAGGGATCTAAACGATATGTCATAATTCGAGAAATTTTTTTCCAGCAAAATAATCTATATGACTTTTTAAAAATTATGAAGAATAATCTGAAATAGAAATTTCCAGTTCTCTTTTTGCCCTCAGCCTGCTCTAGTGCAATCCAGAACCGCATACACAACATCTACTGAAATCTCCACTAGGGTATCCATAAATACGTTCAAAAGTGGGCTCACCTCCTCCCTTCCAACCTCACTTTGTTTGCCTTTGCTGTTGTCTTGTCAAATTGTGTCTCTATTTCTCTACTAATCCAGTCACTCAAAGCCACCAGCCTTCGTCATTTTTTATTTTTCCCTGTCCTTCATTCGTCCCCATCTCCATCAATCTGATAGATCACCAAGTCCTACGGCTTGTGTAGTGTTGTTGTTAGGTGCCGTCGAGTCAGTTCCAACTCGTAGGGACCCTGTCTATGTAAAACAGAATGAAGCACTGCCTGGTCCTGCATCATCCTCATGATCCTTGTTATGCTTGAGCTCATTGTCGGAGTCACTGTGTCAATCCATCTTGTTGAGGGTCTTCATTTTTTAACCTGATCCTCTACTTTACCAAGCATGATGTCCTTCTCCAGGGACTGATCCTTCCTGATAACATGTCCAAAGTATGTGAGTTGAAGTCTTGCCATCCTTGCTTCTAAGGAGCATTCTGGCTGCACTTCTTCCAAAAAAGATTTATTCCTTCTTTTGGCAGTCCATGGTATATTCAATATTCTTTGCCAACACCATAATTCAAAGGCATTAATTCTTCTTCGGTCTTCCTTATTCATTGTCCAGCTTTCACATGCATATGAGGTGATCGAAAACACCATGGCCTGTATCAGGTGCACCTTAGTCCTGAAAGTGACATTTTTGCTTTTTAACACTTTAGAGAGGCCTTTTGCGGCAGATTTTCCCAATGCAATGCGTCTGCTGATTTCTTGACTGCTACTTCCATGGGTGTTGATTGTGGATCCAAATAAAATGAAATCCTTGACAACTTCCATCTTTTCTCCATTGATCGGGATGTTGCTTATTGGTCCAGCCGTGAGGATTTTTATTTTCTTTATGTTGAGGTGTAATCCCTGCTGAAGGCTGTGGTGTTTGGTCTTCATCAGTAAGTACTTCAAATCCTCTTCACTTTCAGCAAGGAAGGTTGTGTCATCTGCATACCACAGGTTGTTAATGAGTTTTCCACCAATCCTGATGCCATGTTCTTCTTCATATAGTCCAGCTTCTTGAATTATTTGCTCAGCATACAGTATCCCTTTGTTCTGTTCGAACAACTGCCTCTTGGTCTATGTACAGATTCCACATGGGCACAATTAAGTGTTCTGGAATTCCCATTCTTCACAATGTTCTCCACAATTTGTTATGATACACACAGTCAAATGCCGTTGCAAAGTCAAAACACAAGTAAACATCTTTCTGGTATTCTCTGCTTTCAGCCAGGATCCATTTGACATCAGCAATGATATCTCTTGTTCCACATTCTCTTCTGAATTCAGCCTGAATTTCTGGAAGTTCTCTGTCAATGTACTGCTGCAACTGCTTTTGAATGATCTTCAGCAAAATTTTACTTGTGTGTCATATTAATGATATCGTTCATAATTTCCACATTTGGATAGATCACCTTCTTTGGAATGGGTGCAAATATGGATCTCTTCCAGTTGGTTGGCCAGGTAATGCCCATATATTTTTTTTTTTTTTAAGCGTGACTTCTTCCCTGTCCTCAGTCCCACTGTGTTCAGATCCTTTTTAACTATTGCAATAGCCAGCTAACCAGTTTCCCCTGCTCCAATCCATCCTGTGGAGATAATTCTAAACCATTAAAAATGTACCTTTTCTACTGGACATTCTGAAGAGCTCCCATAGGCTTCAGGAAAAGGCCTTACTGTGTTCTGATATCTGCCTACATCTCTGGCTTCCTCCCCCACCAAACGTTTCCTGCTTTTCAGCCATTGTGCAGGTGCTGCGCATCCTCTTGTATCTATTCTCTGTATATGCTGTTCCTCTTCCCACTCAAACCACCAACCAATGTCCCCGGTCTTCTCCACCTGGTCCATTCCCACTTCTTCTTCTAGCCTTTGTTCAATTGTCATCATCTCTGGGAGGCTATCGCCAACCTTCCTTGGCTGAGCCGGGTGACTAACCTCTCTCCTCCCCATCAAAGCACTGATCACACCGCACCACAAAGGTGGGGTACTCGTTTGGCTTTCTTGTTAGATTAGAACCATAGTTTACTTCCTGGTATTTTTTTAACTGTTGATTTGCTTTATATAATTTTAAAAGTCTTATTTCTTGATGCCTTAGAAGAGATGTAAGACATAATACTGGACTCAGCTTAATATACTGAGTGTATACCGTAAAACCTGCAAATCTGGAACCCGTGTAAGGTGGAAACCTCCCAGAGAAGGAAAACTCAAGTATTTTCCACCACAGTGAGCGATAGAAAAGTGTTAAGACTACACCCTGTCAAAGGTGGAAAAGCTGTGAGACCCGGAAAAACAAGCCAGTCCTGTTGAGTTCCGGCTCTCACAGGTTTAACTGTATAAATAATAGCTGTTCTCTAAGTTTCTTTTTTTTGCCACTAACTGGCTGAGTGATATTGGGCAAACCATTTAGCCTCTCTAAGCATGAGCTTCATCATCTATAAAATTGTCTCTAATATCTTTGTAGCACTAATGTTTATATATACGTATGTGGCTTTATCCACATTATGTGGTGTAATTAGGCATTTAATAAAAGGTTTAGTGGCTTACTATTATCGAATAAAAAATGAACCTAAAGATTCTGGCTCAGAGTATTCTTAGACATTGATTTTTGTGTCTACAGCAAATATGGAACAGTGGAATTTAGTTTATTTATATGTATCATGATTCTACAAATGATTTGAGATGGTTTACAACAAAAATATACCTCCAAATGGTAAATAATAATAGAGAATTGTATCCAGGGGAAAAGTAAATGAAAGCAAAAGTCAAAACTAGAAGCCCCTGAAAATAGAAGTTTCTAGCCTAATGGTTAACAATTTCCACAGGTCATTTTCAAATTTGATTCTAAACTTCCTGGCATCCATAATGAAAAGAGAAAGAGCCTGAGATACAAACCTTATCAGAAAGGAAGCAAGACTCTTCCAGCACAAATTTCTAAAGTAAATTTTTCTACTCTGTGATCCAGGTATCAGGCAACTAGTAATGTACCAGATAATGCCTTCAGCAACAGTCCTAAATGAAATCTAAGGATGGCTTTTATGAGGCTGTACCTTACAATACCCTTCAAGAAAAGCCAAGGCCATTGTGTTAGACAGTAACTTTGTAAGATAATTCCATGAGGAGCTAATGTATAGCCTTCTTTTTTTTTTTTTTTAATTGATGTAATTAAATGAAGTTTACATTTCAAGTTAGTCTCCCATACAGAATTTTTTTTTTAACATACATTGTTATGAGACCCCAACCCCTCACCCGATTCTGCGACAGCGCACTCCTCCCCTCCGCCTGATTCCCCATGAACATTCAACTAGCTC
>NW_004443938.1:15067246-15092733 GCF_000243295.1 Trichechus manatus latirostris | reverse complement strand
CTTTAGCTCACTCTGTTTCCCACTCTGGACTCTCTCCTGCCTCAAGGGGCCACCCTAGATCAGGGATGCAAGGGCCCAGGTGTGATAAAGCCGAGAGCAGGAGATTTGACATAGCAACAGGCACCTTCTTCCTTCCCTCCCCCTTCTCTCTCCCTCTCTCCACTTTCTATTTCCTCTCATCTTAGTAGACCTACTGTAGATCAGCCTGTCCCCCAAGCTGAGTGGTAACACTAAAGACTGGGGATTGGGTTTAGGGAATAGCCATGCAGCTCAGGGAGGAAGGATGCTCCAAAGACACCAGAATCACTGGAGGTCTGTGTTAGGGATAGAGGTCCCATCCCAACCAATAAAGAAGGGAGACAGTGGCTAGACTTGTCCATCATTCTCTTGTGAATGTATTTCCCTTGTAACCTCACTCAAAGACATATTCATGGCAGGGCAGGATTCCATTACTTATGAGTTCCTTTGCCAAATAACATCACATGATAGCACCTTAATTGCAATTTAATTAATATAGCTATCATTTGCTGTTGTTATTGTTAGTTGCCATCAAGCCGATTCTGATCCATAGAGTTGTGCTGATCCATTGTGCTCCATAGGGTTTCCAAGGCTCTGACCTTTCAGAAGCAGATTACCAGTTCTGTCTTCCAAGGAACCTCTGGGTGGGTTAGAACTGCCAAGCTTTTGGCTAGTAGTTGAGGGCTTAACCATTTGAACCACCCAAAGATGCCTATAGCTACCATTAGGTGTAGTTAATTTTAGCTCACTGCATTATTTTCAATAAGAACAAAATAGGTTATCCAGCTCCTTTCTCCCCTATTCCTGTTTTATGGTCAGCGGGAGTGGAAGGGTTCCTCTTTTAAAATCTCTGCTTCTTTTGATCCACAACGCAGAATAGCACAGTCCATTAGGAGACAATGAAAATATTTTTTAAGCCTTGTCTTTCAGTAACTAAACATTGCTGATGTAAGACTTTATGCAAGTGGCTTTTCAACCCTGTTGTTTTAAACTTTTGAATATTTGTTCCTTAATTATTTTCCAATAAAACCAATTCCAAACTTTTCTCATAGTTATTATTCTCTCTATATTTTACCCTTTGTACTATATTTTGCCCTTTTCACTGGTTAAATAAAAGTCCAGATTGCAGAGACAATAGCCTTTAATTACCATCTTTATTCCTTATTTTGTAAAGTATATAATAGGTGTGCAATAAATCATGATTGGAAAAAATGGTTAAAGATCACAGATAATCACAGGAGAAATACAAATAGCCAGTAAAAGTAAAAAATATTCATTTTCCTAGTAATTATTGACATGTACATTGAAAGTATGTGCTGAGCAAATAATCTGAGAAGCTGGACTATATGAAGAAGAACAGGACATCAGGACTGGAGACCCATTGACAACCTGCATTATGCAGATGACACAACCTTGCTTGCTGAAAGAGAACTCGAAGCACTTACTGATGAAGACCAAAGACCACAGCCTTCAGTATGGTTTACACCTCAACATAAAGAAAACAAAAATCCTCACGACTGGACCAATAAGCAACATCATGATAAACGGAGAAAAGATTGAAGTTGTCAAGAATCTCATTTTACTTGGATCTACAATCAACACTCATGGAAGAAGTAGTCAAGAAATCAAATGATGCATTGCATTGGGCAAATCTGCTGCAAAAGGCCTCTTTAAAGTGTTAAAAAGCAAAAATGTCACCTTGAAGACTAAGGTGCGCCTCACTCAAACCATGGTATTTTCAATTGCCTCATATGCATGCAAAAGCTGGACAATGAATAAGGAAGACCAAAGAAGAATTGATGCCTTTAAATTGTGGTGTTGGCGAAGAATATTGAACATACTGTGACTACCCAAAGAATGAACAAATCTGTCTTGGAAGAAATACAGCCAGAATGCTCCTTAGAAGCAAGGATGGCGGGACTACGTCTCACATACTTTGGACATGTTATCAGGAGGTACCAGTCCCTGGAGAAGGACCTCATGCTTGGTAAAGTAGAGGGTCATCGAAAAAGAGGAAGACCCGTATCGAGCTGGATTGACACAGTGGCTGAACAACGGGCTCAAGCATAACAGTGATTGTGAGGATGGCGCAGGAACCAGGCAGTGTTTCGTTCTGTTGTCCATAGGGTCGCTATGAGTCGGAACCGACTCCATGGCACCTAACGATGACAACGAACCCGATCGGCCGCACACTTTGCTACCTTCCCACACTGTCTCCGAGCTGGGCTGCCGCAGGAGTGCACTGTACAACTAGAGTGTGCCCTTCACATAGACTCTCATATGAATGGCACCTGCTAGCGTTGTGTGTGCATTGTACACTCTGCAGAAAAGAATGCATACTTGGACTGCCACGCATGAGTGACTTTATGAAGATTTCATATACAAATGTATGTTTTGCATTGTACATTCTTGTTGTTGTTAAGAGCTGTCGAGTCGGTTCAGACTCATAGCACACTGTTGTTGTTAGGTGCCATTGAGTGGATTTTTGACTCATGGCGACGACCCCATGTGACAGAGTAGAACTGCCCCATAGGCAGTTGGCTGTAATCTTTACAGGAGCAGATTGCCTAGTCTTTCTCCCTCAGAAATGCTGGGTGGGTTTGAACTGTTATCCTTTTTGTTAGCAGCCAAGTGCTTAACCACTGCACCACCAGGGCTCTTATTCATGAGTTACTTTAAATGTGTATGTATTTCTACTTGTTTATGAAAGTGAAGTGTCCCCATTGTAGAAAACCCAGGAAATACAGCAAAGCTAGATGACAAAACAATCCAACTATTCAGAAACAATTCTTCTTACGACATTAGCATATTGGCCCATTTCCCTCTAATTTTAATTTTAACACAGGAACTGATTCTTTAATCATTAATATTAAGAATGAAAGAGAATCCATAGTGACTCCTTGTGTAAGATGATAAATTTGGCAGCTTTTTATTTCTTCCTATCCCTCATTCTCTCCCTAGTCTTTCTGACACAATCTGAAGAATTAGTTAGTTATTAATAGTTTTTTTTTTACATTATACATCTTCTTTTTAAGATTCATTATTGTGATATTTACTTGTCATGAAATGAAATGAAATCCTCTTAAAAACTAAAAGACAGAACCTAAAGAATCTTGACAGATTTAGAACCCACGAGGAAAGGTTATTGAATTAACAAAACAATACAAAGTAGATTTGATGAGATATTGGAGGGGGGACTGATCGCTTTAAAGCTGTGTGCATTCCTGGTAAGTTTGGTGCTATTCAAAATTGTGCAATTTGAGATAAAACTTGAAATGTATAGTTGCTTCATGTTGTTAATCCTTCCTTCTCACTCAGTGTCACCAGCAGTGTTATCAGTTAAGTGGACGTTGTCTAGTGGGGCTCAGCTCTAAATGTTCCTAAATATAAATGCCTGGAGTGCTTTACAGTTTACGATGTACATTTACATGATGTATTACATTAAGTCTCCATAATATCCTTGGAAAGTTAAGGAATCATTGTGTTCTTTTTACATATGAGGACACTGAGACCCAGAATGGCTGAGCCATTTGCCATGGACCACCTAGCTAGTATGGAGCCCTCGTGGTGCAGTGGTTAATGGCTCGGCTGCTAACCGAAAAGTCAGTGGTTCGAAACCACCCAGCTGCTCCATAGGATAAAAGACCGGATGATCTGCTCCCATAAAGATTAGCGGCCTAGCAAACACTGTGGGGCAGTTCTGCTCTGCCACATGGAGGGACTATGAGTTGGAATGGACTCAAGGGCACGTGACAACAACCTAGATAAGTGGCAGAAGCCTCATTCATGCCTGACTTGCCTGAAAGAGCCTGAATATCAAGGGGAATACCAGGCAGAAAACCTACAGGAGTGTCAGGGGGCGCCAGTCTGGGGTTAAGGCCGTGAGTTGTTTTCATTGTGTTGGAAGGGTCATGATCGTAACTGAAGAAAGTGCACACTTTACACGTTCACTACCGGTACTAAGTCCTATTCTTTTTCCTAAAAAAAAAAAAAATTAAGTCAATCAGTTTGTATAATTGTTATCCACAGAGTAAATTTGTATTCTTGACTCACAAGTGTTACTTTTGAGCTGCATAGGACACATTTGCACACAAATCCGCTCTCCTTGCACAAAAACAGTACATCAAAGCAAAGCAATATTTTGATTTTTTTTTGCTATGTAAATTGTATATCGAAAGAATAAATAAGAAAAATCTTCTATTAAATAAAAAGCCTGGGACCCCCTCAAGAGTACAATTATCCCAAAATTTGGAATGATGCTAAATGTATTAAATATATATATATATATATATATATATACCCATTGAAAAAATCCATTGCCATTGAGTCAATTCCGACTCATAGCAACCCTATAGGACAGAGTAGAACTGCCCCATAGGGTTTCCGAGGGGCGCCTGGTGGATTTGAACTGCTGACCTTTTCATTAGCAGCCAAACTCTTACCCACTATATATATATATATGTCTAGTTTTGTCTAGAGCATCCAGGTTTGGAGGAGGAGGCCCAGGCACTGAACTAAGGTTCTGCTCCTGACTAGCTAGGTGGTCCTCAGCAAACAGCCATTCTGAGTCTCAGTGTCCTCAGGTGTAAATTAACTCAATGATTCCTAACTTTCCAAGGTTATTTGGAGACTCAGTGTAATGTATTAAGTCACCATGACTTTCTTACTTCCATCTTGCATGTAGAATACATACAAGTATATCTATATATTCCAGTAAACCAGTTATTGTCAATTTTATTCTGACTCACGGAGACCCCATATGTGTCAGAGTAGAGCTGTGATCCATAGGGTTTTCATCAGCTGATTTTTGAGAAGTAGATGGCCAGGCCTTTATTCCAAGGTGCCTCTGGGTAGACTGGAACCACCAACCTTTCAGTTAGCTTATATATATGCAGTTCAAATTCACTAAAAGGCACCCTGGAAGAAAGGCCTGGTGGTCTGCTTCCAAATGCTCATGGCCATGAAAACCCTATGGAGTGCAGTTATATTGTGCAATATATGCAACTTGTGTGGTTGCCAGGAGTTAGAATTGTCTTGGTGGCAACTAGAATACTTCCTGTTTCATAGACTAACAGGCAGTATATATACATATACTGTTATTCTTTTCTACCTATGTGCTTAAAATTCTTAATCTAAGCCTCTTCTAAAGGATTAGCAGCAGAGACTCTAGAAATTTATATTTTCTTAACAAAGTATCCCTTTATTGAAGACTTAGGATCAAAAGGAAAATAAGAACTTATTCTCTATGAAAAGGATATAGGAAATAATATTCCATTTCAAAGTGAGAAATGAGAAAACACCACAGAGGCAATTTTGAGAAATCTGTTACCATCTTCTCTGTATTGTAACTGGTAATCTACCTAAATTTAGAGTTAAAATCCAAGTTTTGTCTTTGTATTATATTACAGGTAGTCCCCGACTTAGACGTATTTGAGTTACAAGGAACCGCACTTACAACTGTCCGTTTTTGTTGTTGTTGTTGTCCTTCTTATCGTTAGGAATATGTATGTAAGTATTAAACTATATTAAATATATCTGAGAAATAGGAAGTGGAAATTTGGGTTTCCATTCCTTTCCAGAATGTTTTCTGATCTTCTGATGTTACAGGGGATGAAAGTCCCCTAGCACATCATTGCTTTTTCAGTAGGAGGTACAATCTAATGAATAAGGGGAAGTGTTTACTGAAACTGAAGATTTTGTTAGGTTAGGAAATGGTTGCTGCTGAGAATAGTTACACTTTGAAGGAACTAAACTCTTGTAAAAGCCTGCACATTCAAATCTATTTGGAATACAAAATAGTAAGCCTTTCAAACAAACCACTATACATATTTTACCCTTACCTACTGTGATGGTTGATGTTATGTGTAAACTTTGGCTAAGCTACAATTCTCATTGGTTAGGCAGGCACTGCATATCACCTCCCATTTTGTGATCTGATGTGAGAAGCCAATCAGTTGGAAGAGGAGTTTTCTTGGGGGCGTGGCTTGTATTCATGATATAAAGGAATAGTCTGGCAAAGCTTGCTCTCTCAACCCAGCATTTCTCTCGTCATCCTCTGACCTCCGGTTCTTGGGACATGAGAAGACTTCAGTCTGCTGCCTGACCTGAAGACTTTGTGTTCATCAACCCTACCACCATGTGAGTCAGTAGAAGCCTCTCGCCTGCCACCTGACCCATGGATTTGGTATTTACCAGTCTCCACAATTGCATGTGCCATTTCCTTGAAATAAATCTCTTTATACATATTTATGCATAAACTTCACTGGTTTTGTTCCTCTAGAGAAACTAGCCTAAGACACCTACATAATCTATAATTGGAATGTTACTATTTACGTGGAAGGTAAAAATATTTGTTTCTGTTCTTTGTATTATGTGTTACTAAACATAAGCTATGTCAGCTGGTTACCACCTTTTATTTTTCCCTCCTGCGAGATGCAAGAATACTTTTAGAGATGGTGTAAGTCTGCTGAAATTTCTTTCTTAACTTCTGACTAGACATTAAGGGATGTCAACCTTTGTTATGCCCTTACTATATGTCAGGCAATGAGCTAAGTACTTTTTATAAGTTAAACACACTGCCATTGAGTTGATTCCAACTCATAGCCACCCTATAGGACAGAGTAGAACTGCGTCATAGGGTTTCTGAGGAGTGGCTAGTGGATTCGAATGGCCCACCTTTTGGTTAGCAGCCGAGCTCTTAACTACTATGCCCTTCACAGCCTCACTTCATGGCACAAACAATTAAGTAATGGGCTACTAACCAAAAGGTGCCCAAAGGCACCTCAGAAGAAAGGCCTGGTGATCTGCTTGCAAAAGATCACAGCCATGAATACCTTATGTAGCACAGTTCTACTTTGCAACATCTGGGGTTGTCATGAGTCAAATCAACTCAGCAGCAACTGGAATACTTCCCATTTTGCAGATGAACAGACTGAGCCTGAGAACAGTTAAATAAAGGACCCTAAATCATGCAGATTATAAATAGCAGAGCTGACATTTGGATCTAGCTTTGTCAGACTCTGAAATCTGCTTTAGTTCCTTTTTTCTACAACATAAACCTGTTGTTGTCGAGTTGAATCTGACTCATAGCGATCCTACAGGACAGGGTAGAACTGCCTGGGTTTCCAAGGCTGTGATATTTATGGAAGCAGACTACCACATCTTACTCCCATGGAGCAGCTGGTGGGTTCAAACCACTGACCTTTTGGTTAGCAGCTGAGCACCTTAACCACTGCACCACCACGGATCCTTTTTCTATCATATTGCTTCTAAATCCCCCAGACATGATAGAGGCCTTTTGTTTCAGCAAGTCAGCTAAGTACAGTGGCATCACTGGGGTTGGTGTCACCCAGTGGTAACTCATGGTGTCACCAGCCCCAGGGACTTCCTCCCATACCAGACCATTTGTATTAATGTTACTCTTAAGTCATAATTCTCATATATCACTCCTTCTTTTCCTTTAATTACTACTTCATTCTCAAAAAAGTTATTGATATAGATTCACAAATACTAATTACCATAATATTGTAGCTAAAACACAAGAAAATCTGACAAAATCAACAACTATAGAAACACTAGCAGCAGTGAAAACAACTGTCCGTGCTTGTAGCAGCTGCAGACAAAACTACGTGAGTCAAAGCGTCATTGTTATTGGGTAATAATGACAGCTCTGACCAGAGCGCATTGGAACGTTCAAAAAATAAATTAGCATTGAGTTTGGGGCCTTTTAGGTATACTGATACATGTAAGCTGGGCTTATAAAAAATGTTTTTGTTGTTATAACTAACTAACAAGGATATTTTTATAGACAGTCATTTTGCTGTCACTCTCTCTGACAAGTGTCACCTGGTGTGGTTCACACCTCCTGCACCCCTTAGCGACGCCACTGGCTAACTAAGTGCTTCCTTTACTTGTCATGCCCCATCTGGAAGATCATCTCCCTCAGTCTATTAGCACCAAACACTTAGAGCTCCTGATTGCATTTACATTTCCTCACCTGCCAGGTCCAACCCCTACCCAATCAGGTAGCAAGTACAGAGAATCCTAAGAAGAGAAGCTTGTGTACAATAATCCACCTAATTTATGTCTTTTTAACATAACTAAATCCTCTTTTGTAATTCGCAGAAAGAAAAAGAAAATGTCAATGAGAATCTTCAATTCAGTCATTGTTCCTTACCTTGAATTCTGGGGGTACTCTCTAGCAGAACTTTATAATTTTGTCTGAGTTAGTCTGCAAAGTTGAATGATGAAAAATCGGCTATGCTTTGGATATCTCCTCAAACAATGTGAACCAGTACCGTACCATACCAAATGAAATCCTTTGTCTATATTAAGCGTGCTGGGATGTGTATGGGAGCCCTGGTGGTGCAGTGGTTAAGAGCTATGGTGAGCTATGGCTGCTAACCGAAAGGTCAGCAGTTCAAATTCACCATCCACTCCTTGGAAACCCTATGGGCAGTTCTACTCTGTCCTGCAGGGTTGCTGTGAGTCAGAATCGACTCAGTGGCAATGGGTTTGGTGTTTTGGGTTTGGAGCGTGTACACGTGTAGGATGACTAAGTGCATAGCAATGATAGATCTGGGTTAGAATCACAGCCTAGCCTCTTTGGGCAAATGATGAAACTGTTGATCGCTTCAGTTTCTATTTGTAAAGGGGCAGTGGTAATACTCCACAGAGTGAGAAAAGACCAAAAGCTTGATGGGCCTAGCACAGAGTGTATAGTTGAGAAAATGCAAATTACTCCAAGGGGAGTAGAATCCTTCCTGCCACCGCGTGCCCACCTCAGGAGATGGCTTTCATGTCCTTCAGCTCACTGTGCCCTCATTTCCTGGTGATTGGGATCAGGCTCTTCAGTATTTATCTCCTTGTTAATTGAATGACTATTTCTGAATAATGGATAATTCTCAATTTTCTATTTTTAGAAAGTGTATAAATATCTAAATTAGATTTAGGCAAAGTGAGCTGCAGTATTTGATAAGCCGAGAACATAATTAGGTTGCTCCGTTTACCTACACAGTCACAAGCAAACTTTAACTCATTAATCTGTAACGGACTTTGACGAACCTTTGAACTAGATAAAAATATGCCAGTCATGGCAAAGTTCTCTATTCTCTGAGAACTTTCAAAGGACTAAAAGTGACTAATGTAAGTTATAAGGTTTTATAACATCCTCTGCCAGCTCTGATCCTGCCACTCTGAAATCTTCAGAGGCGTCTCCCTGACTCACAGTCAAATAAAACCAGAAAACCAAATCTGTTGCCATCAAGTTGATTCCGACTCATAGCGACTCTATAGGGCAGAGCAGAACTGCCCCATAGTGTTTCCAAGGAGTGGCTGGTGGATTTGAGCTGCCCACCTTTTGGTCAGCAGCGTAGCTCTCCATAGTCTCAACTACTGCAATGATCAGGGCTCCGTGAGTCAAACAGAAGGTAGTAAAAAAACCAAACCCATTGCCACTGAGTAGATTCAGACTTCTGGCGACTCCACGTTTCAGAGTAGAACTGTGCTGTATAGGGTTTTCAATGGCTGTAATCTTACGGAAGTAGATCACTAGGCCTTTCTTCCGTGGTGCAGCTGGGTGGATTTCAAAGCCAGCCTTTCAGTTAGTATGGAGCACAGGCTACTGTTTGCCCAATCTAACCCTTTGCTGTAATCTTTACGGAAGCCGATTTTCACATCCTTCTCCCATGGAGTGGCTGGTGGGTTTGAACTGCTGACTTTTCAGTTAGCAGCTGAGTGCTTAACCACTGCACCACCGGGGAACTTTATAAAAGATACTGTTGCTAGTTGTCCTTGAGTCAATTCCAACCGTGGGTTTAGTGAGAGTAACAAGTGTCCAGGGGCAATATCTAAGTTTCGTCCCCCACCCCCCTAATTTCAAGAGAGGTAGACGTTGATAGTGAGGACGGATCAGCAGAAACGCACCCCCCTCCCCGGCTGCCTCAGTCAGGCCCCTTTCACATTTGTGACACTTTGGAATGTCATTCATGTCTCATGCCTCGTCTGGAGCCCCCCTAGACGTGTGCCTGGGGGCAAGTGTTCCCCTTTGCCCCTCCCCCCCCATGCCTCTGCGTGCTGTGCTTGAAGAAGGATGTTAATAGAAACTGCTCGGTCCCCCCCTCCCCAAGTGGCGCCCAGGGTACGTGTCATACTTGCCATACTTTATAGACGCCTCTGATTCCGACTCACAGTAACCCCATGTGGCAGAATAGAACTGCCCCACAGAGTTTTCTACACTGTAATCTTTATAGGGGCACATCACCAGGTCTTCTCTCCTGTGGAGCAACTGGGTGGGTCACAATCGCCAACCTTTCAGTTAGCAGCCAAGTGCTTAACAATTGCTCCAGCAGGGCCTTTTATAAAAGGCAGTAGATGAACCAAAGACATTGCACCAGGAGTCAGAAGCCTCACGCTTGGATTCCAGTTCCTCCCCTTACCCTCAGCGATTTGGGGCCAGATGCATGGCCTTCTGGGTCTCATTATCCTCATCTGTGAAATAAGGCCAACTATCACAGGATAGGAGAGAGGCTGGAATCAGCGATCATGTCCAGGAAAATGCAGCTGAGAAGTGGAAGCTTGGGTCTGCTCAGTGCGCATGGATTCTGAGGGCTTTGCAGGATCCGGCCATGACACACTTGCTCCTCCCCTCCCTCCACAGTCCTAAGTTTCTCTTCCTCAGGTTTTCCCTGCCCTGCGTTATTGTCTCAGTGCCTTGTTTACATTCTTTGCTAGTACAACAGTGTCCCTTCCCCCATGAGAACTCATCTATCAAAGTCCAGCTTAAAGGCTGCAATGCCATAAAGCTGTCCCTGGCGTTCCTTCTCTGGGCGCCCACAACAGTTTGCATTGTATTATTGGACTTAGCACATTCTGCCTCATTTTATACTTTCACCTGTAAACATTTTATTTCTTTAATGTATGCACCATTGCATTTTCTGTATTTTCACGCTTTGTCCCTTCCACCGTTGGTTCAGAGAACTAATCCCATCACTTGTGCGTCAGGTCAGACACCTCACTTTCTTGCCTTCTCTGAACTCTTCCTCCATCTTACCTGCCCCTATTCCTATTCTTACTTCCCTCTCTACAGGATTGTTATCCTCAGCCTTCAAACATGCCCAAGTATCCCCAAGCCTAAAACAGTAAACGTTATTAAAGAAGCTGTGTACAAAGATGCCGTGTTTCCCTCACCTCTCCTCACTTCTAAACGCTTTAAATCACTACCTTGGACCCCCAAAGCTCTGTGGAAACTGTTCCCGGCCGTTTCCACAGTTAAACCCTCTATTACGTTTGCCAAGTCTTTCTACGTCCAGTTCATTCTAAATCTTTCTATTAAATACAACGTTTTCAAGGGCAGTTCTTACTATGTCACTTCCCTCCCTCTCAGAAAACCTCGTCGACAAAGAATAGGAATAGACAATTTTTAAAAAAAGAAACTCAACGAATGTCCAATAAACATGTGAAAAAACATTCAACCTTACGAAATCAAAGAAATATAACTTATAGTGAAATTCCTTTTTTTCACCTTTTTTGTTTTTTAAAACTACCCAATATAATAGACTTTAGGAGGTAAAGAAACACATTTTATAAACTGTGGTTTAAGTGTAAATTGGTAAAATCTTTCAGAAATCCTCTTAAATCACATATGCATACTTTCAACCAATTAAATTTTAGCAATCTATACTAATTTCTAATTGCAACATTGTTTAGAATACCTAAAATTGCTAACAATTCTGTGATAATAGAAAATTCGCACACATCCATACAATGAAATTTCATGTAGTCACTAAACGGGTGCTATATAAATATATTTATCAATACGAGATTATTTTAAAGTATATATTTAAGTGAAAAAAATCCATTTTCAAAATAGCATGTAAAAAATTCCTAGTTCAAAAATATTTACTCAGGAATTTTTTATTGAATACCTACTGTGTACCAGGATACTACTCTAGTTGCTGGGCATGTGAGTATATATAGAAAGTTTGAAAGAATATACACAAAGTAGTAATAATAGTATGATCTCTAGCTGGTGAAAGGATCTTAGGTTTTCTCCGGTGGATATACATTTCTTCTGTAATAACTTTACAAGTTGTAAAATTCCAAAGCCTTCAATGCTTTTAAAATAAATATCAAATCCTTCAGCCCTCAATGAGAAACAACAGCGACAACAAAACCATTGCTATTGCGTCGATTCTGACTCATGGTGACCCTGTATGTTACAGGCAGAGCTAGGTTTCATAGAGTTTTCTTGGCTGTGATCTTTACACAAGTAGATCACCAGGACTTTCTTCCATGGCACTGCTCTGTGAGTTTGAACTGCCAACCTTTAGGTTAGCAGTCACATGCAACCAGTCTTCAGTGCCCTAGTCTTAATTCCTTTTCAAGCCTATTCCTCATAGCCTGTCCACCCAACATCTACTATATATACTTTTTGTTATATCAGCCCCTCTGAATTTCTTAATATTATTCTCATCTCATGGACAGTTCTTGCTCCATCTTCTCATGATCAAACCCTATATAACCTCTTTTGTGGAGACCTAGCAGGAACTAATCTTTCCCCTCTGTGAATTCAAATATGCCCTCATCTGTATCTCTCCTAGAAGCCCTGGTGGTGCAATGGTTAAGCACTAACCAAAAGGTCAGTGGTTTGAATGTACCCAGTGTCTCCGAGGGAGGAAGACCTGACAATCTGCTCCCATAAAGATTACAGACTAGGAAACCCTATGGGGCAGTTCTACTTTGTCATATAGGGTCACTGTGAGTTGGAATCCACTCAACTGCGCACAGCAATAACAACAACGTATCTCTCCTACACTGTCTGTGCCTTTCTTCCTCATACGACCAGACCGTATGACCACTGAGAGCAGAACCCCCAGATAATTCATTTCTGTATTTCTCCCACATGAGATGACAGCTCCTTCTATAAACCAAAACCAAACACAATGTCATCGAGTTGATTCCGACTCATAGTGACCCTGCAGGACAGAGAGTAGAACTGCCCCATAGGGTTTCCAAAGCTGTAAATCTTTATGGAAGCAGACTGCCACATCTTTCCCCCCACAAAGCTGCTGGTGGGTTCGAACTGTGAACCTTTTGGTTAGCGGCTGAACACTAAACCACTGCACCACCAGGGCTCCTTGCTCCTTCCATAGTATCTTGAATATATAAAGCACCAAATGAGCACTCAGTGGATGAGTTGACAGATGTTTGTATTCCTTTCTAGATTATAAATTCTTTCTGGCAGGGGATCTTACTCTTTGACTCTTCTATATCAGCCTTCCCAGGGGCACTGTTCTTGAGGTACACTAGCATGAAAAGCTTGAAAAGCCATTGCTATCGAGTTGATTCTGACTCACAGCAACCCTATCAGACAGAATACAACTGCCCCATAGGGCTTCCAAGGTTGTACATCTTTATGGAAGCAGACTGGTTCATCTTTCTCCCATGGAGTGGCTAGTGGGTTTGAACTGCCGACCTTCTGGTTAGCAGCCAAGTGCTTTAACCACTGCACCACCAGGGCTCCCTATGAAACACTTAAAAGGGATCAATTTTCAGATCCTCAAATTACATGTGTACTTATTTCCCAAAATGAGAATGCAGGATTGTGATTGAGAAGTCCTTCTGGTGTTCCAGCCCCATCTCTCCTTTCCCTATCACTTTCTCCCACTGTATTAAACAAACAGACAAATAAGCAAATAATAAGGTGCTCCTGTCACTCATCCCAAGTCTTACTGTGGTTCATTGCCTTAAGATGTAAAAGTCTCCTGACTACCAAAGAAAAGGACAGTTTGGAATTTTTTGTGCAATCACATCACTTCTTCCATCCCATTCACCCACAGAGTCCCTTGAGAGCAGAGAGCTCCCTATAAAAGATTAAAGCAATTACCATACTGGGCTGCTAACTGAAATGTAGGAGGTTTGAGCCCACCTATGGGTACCTCGAGAGAAAGGCCTGGCAATCTGTTTCCAAATAATCAGCCACTGAAAACCTGAGGGAGCACAGTTCTACTCTGACACCCATGGGGTCACCATGAGTCAGATACAACTCAATGGCAACTGATTCTTATTCATCCAGGTGACAAACTCATGGCCAGATTCTATGCTTGATCTGTCATTTTATCTTTCTCTCTATTTATAATTAGAAAACAAAAGGGAGATGCTTGTCATGGAATACTTATTAACACATTTTTTTAAACTGAAAAGTGAAATCATACATTTTCAGGCAGGCAGAAGGGGAGTCTGATTTGATGGATAGCTTTGACAAAAAAGGACTCGTTTTCCATTAATTTATATGGTGGACATTTTCCATAAATTAAGTAAGCTAGATGCAAATCTCCAGATATTGACAAATATATATTTAAAGCATGTGATAATATAAAATATTTTGGTTTCTTTAGCAAAAGAATTTTTATTGTTATTTTTGGTGAAAATATATACACAGTAAGACATACATCCATCTAACAATTTTACATGTACCATTCAGTGACATTTGGTTACATTCTTGATGCTGTGTAATCTTCTTGCTATCTCTACCCAGATTATTTCACCCCCATTAACTTAGACTCATTGCCCCCTAAACTTTTCATCTATGCTTTAGAGTTACTGTTGTCAATTTGACCTCATATAGATAATTCTTTAATGGAGCACAATGCTCAAAGTAAACTTTTTTTTTTTTAGTAATTGAGCTAAACAGTTATTTGGTTTAAAGATGGCTTCAGGGGATAGTTTTGGTTCAAGGTTTAAAGATTATCTCAGAGCAGTGGATTCAGGGGTTCCTCCAGTTCAATGGGTTCAGTAAGTCTGTATTCCATAAAACCAAAAAGCCAAACTCATTGTTATCAAGTTGATTCCGACTCATGGCAACCTCATAGGACAGAATAGAACTGGCCCATAGAGTTTCCAAAGATCACATGATGGATTTGAACTGCTGACCTTATGGTTAGCAGCTGTAGCACTTAACCGCTACGCCAGCAGGGTTTCCCTGTATTCCATAGGAATTTAAATTCTGTTTTCCATTTTCCCCCTTTCGATCACCATACATGTATTGTGTCCAAAGGAATTTTTTAAATGAAACAATACCCCCTCCCTTTTTAAACAAATCTTTTTTAGTATATTTTGTGTAAAATGTTAGCCTATTTAGTACAGGATGCCGACCAAGTGAAACAGTAACTCATACAATTACTAAACAATTGTTAAGTTTTAGTAAAGCCTTTTAGTATCCAGCCCAGAAACTGAGAAAGATAATGTTTAATGTCTTGGTTACAAATTTTGTTTGCAAGTCACGTTTTCCAGTATTTTACTTTCCATAAAATTGGAGGAGACCCTAAACGAGTCATCAGCTACTTATACAAATGTTTGATCGTCGATCGCTTTGTGATATTTGGCATATAATACAGAGGCAGTTCGTAGAACTAAGTGACAGTGCTCTAACACAACTCTTTCCATTTTTATCAACTCACTTTTGTCAGTAGATTTTCTCAGCACTTCAATCTATAAAATTGAAAATTAGAAATGGATATAATACTAAACAATATTTAATTCTAGCAATAATGAAAGCACTTGTAAAATTTTATTTTTTTTAGTAATTATTTATCAGGATTTGTAATATAATAATTTGAGTGATAGATCAATGCAGAAAAACATTGTGATACTTAGATCCTGATGGCCAGATGAAATAATAAATAAATGAACAGATGAATTTTAAATCATATACCTCTTATAGTTGCAGAGATGAATGATAAAGTGTCATTGAAATGTCAGTTTAAAGAGAAGAGGGAACAATGTAAAATGTCTGCCGCTTGAAGAACTTGTGAACAATTTTAGCGGATAATCGTGGATCTCATATTGCTCTGGTATTTATATTCAACCTGATACATTTGAAAGAGTGATTAATAGTTATAATTTAAAATATCAATAGTTACAATACACCGGAAATTAAAGCCTTTTCAATTATTTAAACTTAAAGAAAAATTAAGAATTCAGCATAAAAAGTATACGAGGATTTTCAAAATTTTGGAGGGAGGTACTTGAGCAAAGATTGTTTGAAAATAACTGCCCTAAAAGATAAGAGTGGTTTACATTTAGTTGTTGCTCGATAAATGTTTGAGACAGATGAACTCCAAAGTAATAATTAAAGAACGTATAAACCAGTGATGTTAGTTTTTCATAACCCTGTACAGATGGAGCCTAATTCTTGGCTAATTTCCTCCAGATAAAGAATCTGCCCCACTGGTCATGGTAAAGAGAACAAAAGTGATGGCCAGTTTGCACTTCTGCATTGTTCATGTGCTTCTCTGGGATTAATTTAAAAAGACCAAAATAAATTCTCTTGAAAATATGTAATTCTGTCACGATAAATTACAAACTTTGGCCAATTAATCTTATATATCGGAAGTTTACGTTGACTTCAGAACGTTTTCAAAGATACTAACTGTAACATAGGAATTCCGGAGTGGTACAAATGGTTAACGAGCTTGGCTGCTAACAAAAAGGTTGGAGGTTTGAGTCCACCCAGAGGCACTTCATAAGAAAGGCCTAGTGATCTACTTCCAGAAAATCAGCCACTGAAAAACCCTATGCAGAACTATTCTACTCTGACATACCTGGGGTCGCCATGAGTGTGAATTAACTTGACAGCAACTGGTTGGACTTTGTTATCCGTGTAAACCAAAAACCAAACCCGGTGCCATCAAGTTGATTCCGACTCATAGGTACCTTGAACACAAGGGCTTTGCTTAGTTCACCTAGAGCAGCAGTTGACATATGATAAGACCTTAATAAATCCTTGCTAAATAATGATAAAATTAGCAATCTATACTGATAATTGTTCCATGTCATTCCATATTTTTTGACAATAAAAATTTTAAGATTTTAATGCATATTGTCAAATTGCTTCCCAGATTTTATCTTTCAGTCACTGTCTATGATAACTATTTTATAACATCAATAAAATATTCAACTATGCTAGTATCATTGCTAGTTTGATAGACAGCTTCAATGTTGTTGTTATGTGCCATCGGTTCTTTTCCGTCTCATAGTGACCCCATGTACAACAGAACAAAACACTGCCTGGTCCTGCACCATCCTCACAATCATTGCTATGCTTGAGACCACTGTTACAGCCACAGTGTTAATCCATCTCGTTGAGGGTCTTCCTCTTTTTTGCCGACCCTCTACTTTTCCAAGCATGATGTCCTTCTCCAGGGACTAATCCCTCTTGATAACATGTCCAAAGCATGTGAGACATAAGTCTCGCCATTCTTGCTTCTAAGGAGCATTCTGGTTGTACTTCTTCCAAGACAGATTTGTTCATTCTTCTGGCAGTCCATGGTATATTCAATATTCTTCATCAACACCACAATTTAAAGACATTAATTCTTCTTCAGTCTTCCTTATTCATTGTCCAGCTTTCACATGCATAGGAGGTGATTGAACACACCATGGCTTGGGTCTTTGATCTTCATCAGTTAAGTGCTTCAAGTCCTCTTCACTTTCAGAAAGCAAGGTTGTGTCATCTGCATATGGAAGGTTGTTGATGAATTTTCCATCAATCCTGATGCTATGTTCTTTTTCATATAGTCTAGCTTCTCGGGTTATTTGCTCAGCACACAGGTGAAGTAAGTATGGTGAAAAGATACAACCCTGATGCAAACCTTTCCTGACTTTAAACTATGCAGTATCCCCTTCTTCTATTCAAATGACTGCCTCTTGATCTATGCACAGGTTCCTCATGAGCACAAGTTAGTGTTCTGGAATTTCCATTCTTCACAATGTTATCCATAATTTGTTATGATCCACACAGTCAAATGCCTTTGCATAGTCAATAAAACACAAGTATACTTCTTTCCAGTATTCTCTGTGTTCAGCCATTATCCATCTGACATCAACAATGATATCCCTTGTTCCACGTCCTCTTCTGAATCTGACTTGAATTTCTGGGAGTTCCCTGTCAATGTACTGCTGCAGCCAATTTTGAATGATCTTCAGCAAAATTTTACTGGTGTGTGATATTAATGATATTGTTTGATAATTTGCTCATTCTGTTGGATCACCTTTCTTTGGGATAGGCATAAATGTGGATCTCTTCCAGTCAGTTGGCCAGGTAGCTGTCTTCCAAATTTCTTGGCATAGATGAGTGAGCACTTCTAGCACTGCTTCCTTTTCTTGAACTATCTCAATTGATATTCCGTCAATTCTTGGAGACTTGTTCTTCGCCAATGCTTTCAGTGCAGCATGGACTTCTTCCTTCAGTATCATTGCTTCCTGATCATATGCTACCTCCTGAAATGGATGAAAGTTGACCAATTCTTTTTTTTCACAGTGACTCTGTCTATTCCTTCCATCTTCTTTTGATGCTTCCTGGGTTATTTAATATTTTCCCGTAGAATCCTTCAATATTGCAACTCGAGGCCTAAATTTTTTCTTCCGTTCTTTCAGCTTGAGAAATGCTGAGCGTGCTTCCCTTTTGGTTTTCTATCCCCAGGTCTTTGCATATGTCATTATAATACTTTACTTTGTCTTCTTGAGCCACCCTTTGAAATCTTCTGTTCAGCTCTTTTACTTCATCATTTCTTCCTTTTGCTTTAGATTCTCCACATTCAACAGCAAGTTTCAGAATCTCTTCTGACATCCATTTTGGTCTTCTCTTTCTTTCCTGTCTTTTTAATGACCTCTTGCTTTCTTCATGTATGATGTCCTTGATGTCATTCCACAACTCGTCTGGTCTTTAGTCATTAGTATTCAACGTGTCAAATCTATTCTTGAGATGGTCTCTAAATTCAGGTGGGATATACTCAAGATTGTACTTTGGCTCTCATAGAGTTGTTCTAATTTTCTTCAGCTTCAGCTTGAACTTGCATATGAGCAGTTGATTATAGATAATATAAAGTCATCTGATTGCTGCAGGAAGAGGCCTTCAGACATCTTAACACAACTCTTACCCACAGACATCCCTCCTGTTTGCTAGTTCCAAGAAGGCTTAAATGCAGGTGTGAATAAGGTACCTACTATTTATTGAGCTTCTGCTATGGAGAGAGAGATTGCTCTGGAAATTGTTGTTCATTGTGGTGGAGAAGATTCCTGATCTTGGAGACCCCATTTTTACAGAGTAGAAGTGCTCCATAGGGTTTTCAATGGTTGTGACCTTTCAGAAGAATATTACCAGGCCTGTCTGCCAAGGTACCCTTGGGTAGGTTCGAATTACCAACCTTTCAGCTAGTGGTCAAGCGATTAACCATTTGCACCACCCCGTGGCACACTCTAGGAAATTAATTTGTTGTTTCATTGAATCTCCATGACAACTCTGTGAAGTAGATATTATCCTTTATCTTCCATATATGGAGTCCCTGGGTGGTGCAAATAATTAACACAGTTGCTGACTGAAAGTTCGGAGGTATGAGTCTATCCAGAGGCACCTCAAAAGAAAGGGCTGGCAATCTACTTCTGAAAAATCAGCTGTTGAAAACCCTATGAAGCACAGTTCTGACACACACGGGGTAACCCTGAGTTGGAGTTGACTCCGAGTGGAATGGAGGTGAGGAGAAGTTAAGGGATTGCCTAAGGAGGAAGGGCTTCGATGGTGCTTCAGCACTTCCCTGAGCTCGGAAAGTCTCCTCCCATGGGGCTTGCTCAGCAGATCCTCATTTTCTCTGTGCAACTCCACCAGAACCCTTCCTTCTTCACCTCCTCCGAGGGTTGCGTTTTTCACCCAACCTCTGGATGTTTATTCCCCTTGACCTCTCAGAACCTCTACCTTGTATGTATAATCTTCCCAAAATCATCCTGCAGAGAGGGTCATTTTATATTTGAGATGTTACAAAATTAATCATATCTTAGGATGCTCTGTCAATGACTTTATGCTGAACAAAAAGTAATTAACAACTGTCCTAATCTGAATAAGTGTTTCTCCGTTCTGTTCTATGTGCCATTCGTCTTACATTGGGTTAAAAATTGGCCTTCAAGCCTTCAGTGTCTTGTCCGGTGGAGACAGCTCGATGTATACGCCACACTCATAACCGACAAAGCGCGCAGGTATACACAGCTCTTACTACATGGGTTTCTGGAACACATCCCGGTTCCCAAGGACGCAAGGTGTCCGGCTTCTGCGTGCCCACTCCATAGAAGCTGCCTGTGCTTGGAATGTATCTGCTCCTTGGAAGTGCTCTTTGGCTACTTAATTAGGTCCACCCTTCCCTTCCGGTTAACTTGACAACCGGCTGCCAGAGTTAATAATTAACACGGTGTCACAATACCTCTCACAGTCACTCAATTCTTTGCTCACCTGCCTCCCTGTCTCTTCCTGCTGCTTCTGAATTGCTTTAGCTCCCCTGGGATACAAACTCCCTATAATAAACCATGGCACAAAGGCATAGCCCTGTGTGGCTTTTACTGAAATTCACTATTGGGCAAGCCCAGGAGGCAATCACCTGGCCGTTGCCCTAACCCATATGCAGACTCGGTGCTGCTTGGGCACAGGTGAGCATGAAGTTTTAATGAGGCCTTAGCTGAAAATGCATTGTGCAATTACTGCTAGGATGGGCAAATATTTGGCCCAGAAAGAATTGCATTTTAAGCAATAGGGTTCCCCTATTAGCAGTTTCCAGCTATTAATTCAACCAGTTTGTTTATACATTTTGACAATTGTTCATGCAAAAAAGACCTGGGGATTTTATTTGACCACAATTTCATTAGAAGCTAACAGTATGATATAGCTGCTAACAAAAGTTAATGCAAGTTTAGACTACATTAAGTGAATAGTCCAAATAAAGAAAGACAATATTTCCATTATACTTTACTGTGATAGGTACTTGGATCTTATTTTTCCAGCACAAGATTTGGCAAGTCAAATTGTGCATATAGAGACTCTGGCATGGGATATTTGAAAACAAAACTGTCCTTAAAAATCCAGGATGGCTTACCGTTATAGATGAAGAATGGTCATTTATTCATTCAGTCATTCATTTATCCCTTTGTTGAGCAAATATGAATTGAATACACATTCTGTGCCAGGCTTTGTTCGAGATACAATGGCAAGGAGAATGATTCTCTGACTCTAAGAGTTTTTGTTCTCCTGGGAGTTATAGACAAAAGGGTACTGACAGCACAGTAACATAAGCTGCCTTTTGGAGTAAGTAGAATTGCTATGAAGGGGGCATTGGTGGTTCAGTGGTAGAATTCTTGCCTTCCACGCAGGAGACCTAGGTTCAATTCCTGACCAATCTACCTCATGTGCAGTCACCACTCTTCTGTCCTTGAAGGCCGGTGTGTTGCTATGATGCTGAGCAGACTTCAGCAGAGCTTCCAGACTAAGATTAACTAGGAAGAGAGTCCTGGCAATCCACTTCTGAAAATCAGCCAGTGAAAACCCTATGGATCATAATGGTCCAGTCTGCCACTGATCATGAGGATGGCACAGGGCTGGGCAGTGTTCTGTTCCATTGTGCATAGGGTTGCTATGAGCAAGGAACAGACTCCATGGTACCTAACAGAGTTGTTATAAAGTTCACAGAAGGAGCATCTACTACAAGGTTAGGAAAGGCTGTGCCAATAAGTAATGCCTAAATGGGAACAAACAGACTGAGCAAAAGTTTGGAAAACAGAAGTGTGGGCAAAGGGAGGTGGAAGGAGGAGGTGGAAGAGGGGCCCAGGCAGAGCAAATAGCATTTCAGTAATGCACCAATATCTAGAGTGTGAGAGCAAACGGAGGCTGGAGAATAAGTGGGGACCAGACAGTTTAACCTCTAGGTTCAATTAGAGAAAGAAATATATTAGCAAATAATTCCGGTGAAACACATCAGGTGCAATGAGAAGACGCATGTACCAAGTGCTCAAGAACGTAGAGTAAGTAAGTGACTAACTTTGCCTGGAAGAAGCTACAAAAGTGATATTTGAATAAAATTTTGAAGGGTGAGGAGTTGACCCTTTGAGGAAGAGGCAGACACTATTTTATGTAGAGAGCAATGCCATAGTGAGCATTTTGTTGGTGGTGGCATGGATGGTATCTGGGAAGGAAAGATGGGAGATGAGACCGCAAAGGCAGATTGAGTCTTGTTTCTGCAAGCCTGATAAGACATGGAAAGGTATTTAAATTTCACCTTGAGGAAATTCGAAACCAGCAAAGGATTTTAAGCTTATACATGATCTTTCATTTATCTATTACTGTCTAACAAAGCATTTTAAAATATAGTGGCTAAAAATAACAGTAGTTTATCACTTTGAAAGATTCCGGGGATGAGTGGGACAGTTTTTCTTCTCCATCTGGGGTTCACTGGGGTCTCTCTCTCTTTTACCTACACTCAGCTGAGAACTTGGCTGGGGTGGAACAGCCAAGATGCCTCACTCATGTCTGGGGCCGTGGTGCTGACTGCTGGGTCTGGTGCCTTGTCCTCCTGCACGTGGCTTCTCTCCCTCCAACAGTTGATTCTAGACTATCCGTCCTCCGTGCAACATGGTGTCTGGATTTCAAGAGGGGATGTTTCTAGAGAAGAAGCCCTGATGCACAAGCATTTATCATGTCCCTGATTGCATCATACTTGCAAATATCTCACTGGTCATAGCAGCCACATGGTCAACCCCATAGTCAACGTAAGGTATAACAACTTAAGGGCATGAATCCTGGGATACTTGGCTCACTGGGTGCTACCAATGTGATAGTCTCCCAGGGATGTAAAAAAGATGCCTCCCCACAGTATGGAGTGGGGTGTGGAAGGGTGGAGAGGACATAGGTTAAAAGGGTGTTATTATAGTCCAGCAAGTTAAATAGGAACTATGTTTAAGCATAAAGAATAAAATTAAGCCAAAGATCACTCCTAAAGTAGAATAAATAAAACCTGGTGATCTGTTTGATATGCAGGTTAGAGAGAGGAAGAAAAAGGATAAATAGCTAAGTTAGAGACATCTCATAGAGAATTGTACTTATCAGTCTGGGGGCATTTTGAGAAAATAGGTGGTTTTTTGGGAATGACAGCTAAAGCCAGAGAAATATATTAGATCATGGAAAAAGAGAACAAAAGAAATGGGGTCATCGAAAGAGATTAGGGTGAATGGCTAGAAACATAAAAACCAAAAAAGAATGATCTCATTTGGGAACTCAGGATAAGATCAAGAAAAAGAGATCAATACTGCCAAATTAGAGGTCGAGTAAAATAAAAATGAAAATTTGTTATTACGATTGGTAATTAGAAAGTCAATGGTATTCCTGGGGAGAAAAGTCTCAGCTGAGCAGTTGGGGATGATAACAATTTGCCCTAAACTGGTATGAATGAGATGTAAAGATGTGGAGACAGCAAGTTAGTGTTGACCTTTTCTAAGATTCTGTGACTATTGCAGCTGCTGTGACTAAGTCACTCCTGCCCATCTGACTCTGTGAACACTGAGACAGAACTGCCCACCTGTCCATCCACCAGTCAAGCTGTCTGGGATGAAGCCAAAGGTCACATTTCCAGTCAGGCATCCAATAGCTGACAGATTAAGCTCTCACATTGGTTATATCCCTTGTCACAAAATGTCACTTGGGATAATCTAAGCAGCTGTAGCTTAATGTATGAGACACACATACACACAGAGTTTTGCCAAGCAAAGACTATCTGAAATGTGGAGAGACGGTGTGAATTACCAGTGGGTTGATATACTTACCATTTATAGGTGAAATCCAGATTGACCATGGTAATACAACAATTCTCTTAGAAACCATTTAAATGTCAGCCTTCAGACATAAGGAAACCGTATCACTAGGTACCAGCATCTTTTCTATAGCAAAATTTCAAATACCTAAAAAGTCATTCCAACAGTGTTCAAAATTCTGCTCATGAGTGGAGCTCTTTATTTTAAACAGAACCCATAAAACCACACACACTTAAACCCAAGGCCATAGAATGAAGAGTCCTTCTTCAGCTTATGTTTTATATTAAATATTGCAAAGATCTAAATAAAATGTTTTTATCCACATAATTCAAATATCATATGGGCCTCCCTAGCCTTTAAATTCTAGATGTTCTCAGCTCACGGCTCTCCACTTCCTCACATACCTAATTCTATGACCTAGCGCCTTGCCTCAAATTTCTGAGACTCCCAAGGCAAGGAGAGAGAGAAAGCAGACTCTTGATGGATTCCTCTACCACCTGGGCTTCTTCATGTCTGTTCTCTGGTCTGCTCTGACTGATGCAGGAGTTTCTTTCAGCCACTTCGAGTTTTCCAAATATCTCAACTTGCACAGAGCATGTGTTTCAGTTACCTAGTGCTGGTCTAGTAAAAATTACCGCAAGTGGGTAGCTTTAAAGAACAGAAATTTATTATCTCACAGCTCAGAAGGCTAGAAGTCTGAATTCAGGGCATAGTTCTATAGGGAGGTGCTTCCTTGCCTATTTCAGCTTCTAACAAATAAACAAACAAAAACCTATTGCCTTTGAGTTGATTCCGACTCAAGGTAACCCCACATGTTATAGAATAAAACTGCTCCATCAGGTTTTCTTGACTGCAATCTTCAGGGAAGCAGATCACCAGGCCTTTCTTCCACAGCACCACTGGGTAGGTTCAAACCACCATCCTCTTCCAGTTAGTAGTTGAGCGCAAACCATTTGTTTGCACTACCCAGGTATTTTTCAGCTTCTAACAGCTGCCAGCAATCTTTGGCATTCCTGGGCTTGTCAGCGCATCTTTCTCTATCATCTGTCTTCCTCTTCTCCTTGTGTGTTTCTCTGTGTCTATTCTACTCTTTTTATAACTTTTTAGGTTTAGGATCCACCCTATAATGGTATGACCTCATTAACATAAGAAAAAACCACTATTTCCAAACAGGGTCATATTTACAGGTACAAGGGTTAGGATTTCAACATATATTTTGGGGGGACACAATTCAATCCATAACAGTATGTTACAAATATAGACTTTATTGGAATTCTGCAAAGCAGGACAGAGGACGAGTTTTTACTTAGCAGCCGTCTCACGTATCATCATCTTTTTGGCTTCCCTATCTTCTTCCCTCATTCTCAGGACTAGTCATCATTTTTTCCACTCTATTTGAGATGCAAAACCAACCTGTTTATTCTCTGGTCTCATGCAGAGAGCCCCTCATCTGGTGTCTCAAGTGGTTCTCACCTCTCCAAGCAGAATTTATCTAGATAGTTACCCAACAATGCTACTCTTTCAGAGAAGGTCTCTGAATATATCCCCCAGCCCAATTATATAAAGAATATCTGTTCATCAAGAAAAGATTTAAACAAAGAAGAGAACACTCTTTGATGGTTACAAAGGTGGGGAGCGGGGGAGAGGGTTATTCACTAACTAGATAGTAGACAATGATTAACTTAGGTGAAGGGAAGGACAGCACACACTACAGGGGAAGTCAGCACAAATGGACTAAACCAAAGCTAAGAAGTTTGCTGAATACAATCAAACACTTCAAGGGACAGAGTAGCAGGGGCAGAGACCTGGGGACCGTGTTTCAGGGGACATCTAGGTCAACTGGCATAATA
>NW_004443938.1:15064448-15067146 GCF_000243295.1 Trichechus manatus latirostris | reverse complement strand
CCCAACCCACCTGGAGAAAAGGAGAATGAAGAACACCAAAGACACAAGGAAAGTATTAGCCCAAGAGACAGAAAGGGCCACATAAACCAGAGAATTCATCAGCCTGAGACCAGAAGAACTAGACGGTGCCCAGCTACCACCAATGACCACCCTGACAGGGAATACAACAGACAGTCCCTGAAGGAGCAGGAGAAAAGTGGGGTGCAGAACTCAAGTTCTAGTAAAAGGACCAGACTTAATGGTCTGACTGAGACTGGAGGAAACCCAGAAAGCATGGTTCCCGGACTCTCTGTCAACCCAGAGCTGAAACCATTCCTGAGGCCAACTCTTCAGTCAGAGATTAGACTGGACTATGGGACATAAAATGATACTCATGAAGAGTGTGCTTCTTAGCTCAGGTAGATAGATGAGACTAAATGGGCAGCTCCTGTCCCGAGGTGAGATGAGAAGGCTGACAGGGTCAGGAGCTGGTTGAATGGACACGAGAAATCAGGGGTGGAAAGGAAGAGTGTGTGGTCACAGTATAAGGAGAACAATTAGAGTCACATAACTATGTACGTATAATTTTTTTTATGAGAGACTAACTTGATTTGTAAACTTTCACTTAAAGAACAACAATAAAATAAAATAAAAATATAGATATATAAAAAGAATATCTGTTCAAGGCTTGGCGATCATGTTTGATGTTTGTCCAGAATGATTTTAAATTTCATGCAATGGCATTATTTTCAATAAGCATGATTCATTACAAGTATAAAGAAAGGATTAATGTTATCTTTCTATAATATCCTATAATTATATGATGTAAAATAAAATACTCTAACGGTCATATAAACAAACATATGCGTAAATTGCAGTCTAGAAAACCCTATCGGGCAGTTCTATTCTGTCACATGGGGTCACCATGAGTGGGAATCTACTTGATGGCACCCAACAACAACAACATGTAAAGCACTGGAAGAATCCTGACAAATAATGAGCACTCACTAAAATCCAGCTACTTTTAGCCACTCTCAGGCTCAGATTAACAGGACATTTGAAAAGGTAACATCTGAAAATATTTTTTGGTCTCTTATAGAATCGCAGATAAGATTCTGTGTAGTAGCCTATATTGGATTAACATTTTATCATTTCCTCTGATATTTCACATATTATTTACTGCCAGCCACAGGTGAAGTTGCAGGATCCCCAGTGCCTCAAGCTCTACCTGGCCCCTTTGCCTCTCTGCTCTGACCGTCCTGGTCCCTTCCCAGGCTCCCTGACCCAGAAGAGGCCAATCGCCTGCAATAACAGCACAACCAAGGTTCCATGTATGGTGCCACCAAAGGATACACAGCCATCACTAGGTAAGTCAGGTTGGACCGTTTTGATGAAATTTCTGCTTAGAGCCTCAGAATTCAAATTCATTTGGCAAGTGTTATCTCAAAGCAGTTATTAGCAACTTTTTTTTATTGACCAAAAAAAATACTGCATTCAGAATAAACCAATGCTCTGTGTTAAATTTTATAACAAATCATTCAGACAGGCCAGTAAATTACTCTTGTCTAAGCTGTTGTACGGAGCCCTGATGGCACAGTGGTTAAGCGTTGGGCTGCTAACCAAAAGGTCAGTGGTTCAAATCCACCAGTCACTCCTTGCAAACCCTATGTTGGTCTGGATTAAATTTCCTCTATGGTTTTATTTTAAATTAATTTTGCATAAGTACCTGCTATACACTATAAAATATAACTTATGGTGTTCAGCAAAAATAAAAGAAATAAAATGACCAAATCCCTGGGAGGCAATCACTGTTAAAGGTTGGTGTATATAAGTTCAGATGTATTTCTTGTGCTATAAACACACAGGAATACATACTCTCACAAAATTATAATTACATGAAAGCATTATTTCGTAACCAGATTTCTTACTTAGCATCTTTCCATGATCACAAATAGGGCTCTACATTTTCAGTTTTTGCTATATACTCTGATTTAGAAAACAAATCCCTTCTTGCTATACATTTAGATTTTTTCCCATAGAAGATTATAAAAACTATCAATTTGTTTCTCTGTACTGAGTGACCAAAATAAAAATGAGGAAAAGGAAGTGAACACAAAGCAAGAGATGGAAAAATGTATGCATTCATCTGTTTCTAAGATTGTATACGTGGATGTGTCTATTGCTATAAATGTGAAGTTACACTTGAGTTAAAAGTGGGCTCCTCATTCAGTCACACATTTTATTTAAGACCTCAGCGTACATTCAAGCCTCAAGTTGCAATAGTGAAGGATTCTATGGGGAAAATATTAAGCGATGCAGAAAGTATCAAAAGATGGAAGAAATACACAGCGTCATTGTACCAAAAAGAATTGGTCAACGTTCAACCATTTCAAGAGGTAGTAGCATATGATCAGGAATCGATGGTACTGAAGGAAGAAGGCCAAGCTGCACCGAAGGCACTGGCGAAAAACAAGGCTCCAGGAATTGACGGAATATTAATTGAGATGTTTCAACAATTGGATGCAGCACTGGAAGTGCTCACTCATCTATGCCAAGATATTTGGAAGACAGCTACCTGGCCAACCAACAAGAAGAGATCCACATTTATGCCTATTCACAAGAAAGGTGATCCAACCAAATGTGGAAATTATCAAACAATATCATTAATATCACACACAAGTAAAATTTTGCTGAAGATCATTCAAAAGTGGCTGCAGCA
>NW_004443938.1:15054591-15064093 GCF_000243295.1 Trichechus manatus latirostris | reverse complement strand
CTTGCTTGCTGAAAGTGAAGAGGACTTCAAGCACCTACTGGTGAAGATCAAAGACCGCAGCCTTCAATATGGATTACACCTTAACATAAAGTAAACAAAAATCCTCCCAACTGGATCAACAAGCAATATCATGATAAACGGAGAAAAGATTGAAGTTGTCAAGGATTTCATTTTACTTGGATCGACAATCAACACCCATGGAAGCAGCAATCAGGAAATCAAAAGACACATTGCACTGGCAAATCTGCTGCAAAAGACCTTTTTAAAGTGTTGAAATGCAAAGATGTCTCCTTGAAGACTAAGGTGTGCCTGGCCCAAGCCATGGTATTTTCAGTTGCCTCACATGCGTGCGAAAGCTGGAGAAGGAATAAGGAAGACCGAAGAATTGACTCCTTTGAATCGTGGTGTTGGCGGAGAATATTAAATGTACCATGGACTGCCAAAAGAACGAACAAATCTGTCTTGGAAGAAGTTCAACCAGAATGCTTCTTAGAGGGAAGGATGGGTGACTACCTCTTACATGCTTTGGACATGTTGTCAGGAGGGATTAGTCCCTGGAGAAGGACATCATGCTTGATAAAGTAGAGGGTCAGCGAAAAAGAAGAAGACCCTCAGCAAGATAGATTGATATGGTGGCTGCAACAATGGGCTCAAGCATCACAATGATTGTGAGCATGGCGCAGGACCGGGCAGTGTTTCGTTCTGTGATGCATAGGGTTGCTATGAGTCGGAACCAACTTGACGGCATCTAACAACAACAACAGTGTACATGCAGCCCTTGAGCTCTGCATACTCTCTATAGTTACGTTGTTCCTTTAAAAGTTTAATAATTTAGCATTCGGGAGGTTTCCTTGAAGTCAATAATTACTCTCTCCATGACCTTCGCAGAATAATTTTAAAGCAACTTCAGTCATAATTTTGGTACCAACTAAAGGGTACCCAGCTCAGGTCCCATCCCCAGTGCTGATATTCCACTGGTCATGTCAGCATCACAACTGTGACCCAGTAGGTCGTCTGGGTTGTTTATAACTTAAAGCATTGCATGTGCAACAGAACTTATTTTGCCCCTGAAAAAAAAAAATATATGTACATACACGTATGTATATATATATGTGTATATATATATACATACAGCAAATATTACAAAAAGCAAAGATGTCACTTTGTCACTTTGAGGACAATGGTGCGCCTGACTGAAGCTGTGGTATTTTCAATCACCTCATATGCATGTGAAAGCAGACGATGAATAAGGAAGACAAAAGAAGAGTTGATGCATTTGAATTACGGTGTTGGCAAAGAATATTGAATATACTGTGGATTGCCAGAAAAATCAACAAATCTGTCTTGGAAGAAGTACAGACAGAATGCTCCTTAGAAGTTACATTGGTGAGACTTCGTCTCATGTACTTTGGACATGTTATCAAGAGGCACCAGTCCCTAGAGAAGGACATCATGCTTGGTAAAGTGGAGTGTCAGCAAGAGAGAGGAAGACCTTCAACGTGATGCATTCACACAGAGGCTGCTACAATGGGCTTAAACATAGCAATGATTGTGAGGATGGTGCAGGACTGGGCAGTGTTTAGTTCTATTATACATAGGGTCTCTATGAGTCGGAACCAACTCAATGGCACCTAGCAACAACAACAACGTATATCTGTAGGTGAATATAGATATGTATGTATATGCATAAATACATGTAGGTGAATATATGTAAGAAAAAATGTGTATGATTATTGCATAAAATCTCAAACCTCTAGCAATCTTCCCCATTTTTTTTTTTTTTTTGATAATTGTGTGTTGGGAGATTTAATGAAATTTATCAAAGGAATATAGCCTACAACAACAAATTCTTTTTTTTGAGACTCAACTAATAACAGCTCATGCTTACTACAGCAGCTTCCCCCAGAAGATCCCAAAGCACTCAGCAGAATACATACATAGAATTAGCATCATTCTCCCAGCGGAGGGAGCCATGCAGAATTCAATAGCCATTCCTCACCTGCCATGTTACAAAGCCCAGCTCAGTAGGATTTAAGAGCAAGAGCAAAGAGAAACTTTTCTAACTGAATCTCCAGGGGAACATAGGGTGACAGTATAATTACCCCAGTCAGAATTTAGCCAGCCACGGAATTAATGCTACCACTACTCTTGTAGGAAACAGAGACAGGAGAGGACCCAAAGGTCTTTAACGGCCCAGAGAGGTCAAGCCCTCAGTTTTATATCTCACCCTAGGGACTCATGAGATATTTCTCCCCTGACCAGGATGCCATCCAAAGCTGTCCCTTCTATTTTTTAACCGGACTGAAGAAAATAGTCATTGTTTTAATAGTGCATTGCACTTACACGGCCAAGGCCATCAGGAGAACCCAAGGCTTAAGGCCTGGGCAGGTAATCACAGTGGAAAAGACCTCGGGTCACGGATTGGTCTCTCCTGCCACCATCGTGGATACAGAAATGACTCTGTCCCCAGGAAGTCCTTCAGGTTTGAAGAATGAAGACGTACAGGATAAAAACGAGCCCTTTAGGGAGTGAAGACTTTATTCCTTGGGCTGCAATTCCATGAACTGAACACCCTTGACATTGGGAGCCTTGGCACATTGTGAGGTGGGATGGCGTCCTAGACTTTCTTTCTTCTTACCCCCAATAGCAGCAGTACCAGAGGCCAGACCTGGAACGTATCCCTCCTCCTTACCCACTTGCCTTTCACCTGCATCCACATCCCAGTGTCGGTCAAGGTCATGGGGAGGAACTGAAGGCCACAGGTGCTGTGGAGAGGACTCTGTGCTTCCCTTGGAATGGTGGTTCAGTGCACAGGGGAAGCACTTTTCCACAACTCTTTTGTAGGCTGTTTTTTGAAAGTTGATCATAAGTTTTCAAGCATTCACATACCCTTAATTAGTAGCATCTTGGGTACTTCCACCAAGATGCAGGAGGCACCCATGCCCTCGAGAAAAGCAGGCTGGATCTGGCATTTTCTTCCTTCATAGGAGAAAGGTTTGAAGAATAATTTTACAATTAGATAACATTAAGAATGATGAAAGCTAGACGGCGGAAGGCAGCCAGAATTAATTACTTACTTGAGGGTCTGCTCAGGCCTCTTTGGCAGTGTTCATGCTGATTTTATTATGTCAAATTAATCCTTGGTATTCAACTGCGAGAGCTTGATACAGCTGCAGATTCAGGGCCCCACAGAACCCAGAGATCTGTTTCTTCCTTCCGCTCTGGCCACCCGCCCCCTCCTCTCCACTTCTGGCCTCCCCCTGAGCAGTTTCATCACCTCTTCATTTTCTTTCTCTTATTAATTTAATTTGTTGGATCACTAAGTGGACATGATATTTCTAGAAAGAAAACTACATTTGGAGAACATTATGGTTATGGTTTCCAATTCTCTCTCTCTTTCTCTCTTCAGCTCCCTGAAGGCAGTTCACATATGGGTACCTTATAATAGAGTGATGAGGGTCTGAATAAATGAACGAAGGACATACAAAAATCAGAAATTACTGCTACTCCTTTATCCAACACTTATTTAACAAAAGTCCATAGGGCTCATTTTTAGTGCTATGAAGAATATGAAGATGTTTAAGACATGGCTCCTGACATCAAAGACCTTATTTGTGAAGGGAAATATGGATTCAAAAAGAACAATTTTTTGGACTCTGTTTTAGAAAATTATGTCCTACTTTCATGAAACAGTATAAAATTATATACCATATTGAAAAATGCATCTCTAAGTATAAATAAGTATATATTCAAGGTAAAAATTAAATTCTTTAGAGAAGCACAGAAAAATAATTACTTTAGTGCCCATGTTATATATAAAGTCCATTTTGGAAAATATCAATTGAAGAAGGTCAAGACTATTCTGATAATGCTAGGATGCTAATGAAACTTCTAGCATTCCCATGAGTTGGGTCAGAAGTAGCATTATCCATATTTGAATACGAAGAAACTGAGCTATCTGACATTTACTTTCAAAATAAATTTGAAGTTGCTTAAGTTAAAAGCAGACACACAATAAAACCAATACACACTTAATAGAAAAATAAAAAAGCATTAAGGAGGGCAAACACATATATCAAAAACCTAGACAAATATAATTTCCATGATTAAGCATTAAATTTAACACTGAACTCCTGTCCAAGGTAAAATTAGAAATATAATGAGTTATAATTCTCATTACATGAAAAAGCTCATACTAGTTATTCAGGAAAGGTATATCCCTTATACAAGGAGCCACATTTGAACATGTAAGGGATGTATTTTCAACAACAACTTTATAAAATATGCAGAAATGTTTATGTAATGGTTCTATTCTGAGGGTTAATAAACACTGAAAATAAGAAGACAAACAACTTGATAAAAATGGACAAAAATATGAACAGATATTTTATCAAAGAATATGTACCCAGTGCATAAGCACATGAAAATATGCTCAGCATCATTAGTCATCAAGGAAATGTAAATTAAAACAACAGTGAAATACTATTACACATCCATTAAGATGGTTACACTTATAAAGATTGAAATAGCAAACATTGGCAAAGATGTTGCAACTTGAACTCTTATACACTGTTGATGGGAGCACAAAAAAGTAGGATAACTTTGGAAAACAGTTTGGCAGTTTCTTACAAAGTTAAACACTCTGACCATGTTGTTGTTGTTGTTAGGTGCCATCGAGTCAGTTCCAACTCATACCTACTCCATGTACAACAGAATGAAACAATGCCTGGTTCTGCGACATCCTCCTGATCTTTGCTATGCTTGAGCCCATTGTTGCAGCCACTGTGTCAATCCATCTCATGGAGGGTCTTCCTGTTTTTCTCTGACCCTCTCTTTTACCAAGAATGATGTCCTTCTCCAGGGACTGGTCCTCCTGATTACATATCCGAAGTATGTTAGACCAAGTCTTGCCATACTCGCTTTTAAGGAGCATTCTGACAGTATTTCTTAAGACAGATTTCTTCATTATTCTGACAGTCCATGGTATGTTCAACATTCTTCACCGACACTACAGTTCAAATACATCAATTCTTCTTCCATCTTCCTTACTCTTTGTCCAGCTTTCACATGCATGCAAGGCAACTGAAAATACAGGGCTTGGGTCAGGCATAACTTAGTCTTCAAGGAGACAGCTTTGCTTTTTAACACTTTCAAGAACTCTTTTGCAACAGATTTGCCCAATGCTATGTGTTGTTTGATTTCTTGACTGCTGCTTCCATGGACGTTGATTGAAGATCCAAGTACAATGAAATCCTTGACAACTTCAATCTTTTCTCTGTTTATCATGATGTTGCTTATTGGTCCAGTTGTGAGGATTTTTGTTTCCTTTATGCTGTGTAATGCATACTGCAGGCTGTGGTCTTTGATCTTCATCGGTAAGTTCTTCAAGTCCTCTTTACTTTCAGCAAGCAAATTTGTGTCACCTACATAATGCAGGTTGTTAATGAGTCTTTCTCCCATCCTGATGCCCTGTTCTTCTTCATATAGTCCAGCTTCTCAGATTATTTGCTCAGCATACAGATTGAATAAGTATGGTGAAAAGATACAACCCTGACATACACCTTTCCTGACTTTAAACCACGCAGTATCCCCTTGTTCTGTTCGAATGACTGCTTCTTCATCTATGTACAGCTTTCTCATGAGAACAATTATGTTTCCTGGAATTCCCATTCTTCACAATGTTACCCAAACTTGTTATGATCCACACAGTCAAATGTCTTTGCATAGTCAATAAAACATAGGTAAACATCTTTCTGGTATTCTCTGCTTTCAGCCAGGATCCAGCTAACATCAGCAATGACAGCCCTCATTTCATGTCCTCTTCTCAATCCAGCTTGAATTTCTGGCGATTCCTTATAGATGTATTGCTGCAACTGCTTTTAAATGATCTTCAAAATTTTGCATATCTGTGATATTAATGTTATTGTTCGATAATTTCTGCACTCTGTTGTATCACCTTTCTTTGGAATAGGCATAAATATGAATCTCTTCCTGTCAGTTGACCAGGTAGCTGTCTTCCAAATTTCTTGGCATAGATGAGTGAGCATTTTCAGCACTTCATCCATTTGTTGAAACATCTCAGTTCGTATTCTGTCAATTCCCGGAGTCTTGTTTTTTCCCCAGTGTCTTCAGTGCAGCTTGGACTTCTTCCGTCAGTATTGTCGATTCTTGATCATCTGCTGCCTCCTGAAATAGTTGAACATCAACCAATTCTTTTTGGTATAGTAACTCTGTGTATTCCTTCCATCTTCTTTTGATGCTTCTTGCCTTGTTCAGTATTTTGCCCACAGAATCCTTCTCTATTACATCTTGAGGCTTGAATTTTTTCTTCAGTTCTTTCAGCTTGAGAAATGCTGAGCGTGTTTTTCCTCTTTGGTTTTCTATCTCCAGGTCTTTGCACATTTCATTATAATACTTTGTCTTCTTGAGCTGCCCTTTGAAATATTCTGTTCAGCTCTTTTATTTCATCATGTCTTCCTTTTGCTTTAGCTACTTGACATTCAAGAGCAAGTTTCAGAGTCTCTTCTGACACCCATTTTGGGCTTTTCTTTCTTTCCTGTCTTTTTAATGACCCCTTGCTTTCTTCATGTATATGTCCCTGATGTTATTCTACAGCTCGTCTGGTCTTTGGTCATTATTGTTCAACGTGTTAAATCTATTCTTGAGACAGTCTCTAAATTCAGGTGGGATATACTCAAGCTCATACGTTGACTTTCATGGACTTGTTCTAATTCTCTTCAGTTTCAACTTGAACTTACATATGAGCAATTGATGGTCTGTTCTGCAGTCAGACCCTGGACTTGTTCTAACTGATGATACCGAGTTTTCCATCATCTCTTTCCACAGATATGGTCGATTTGATTCCTTTGTATTCCATCTGGTGAGATCCACGTGTTTAGTTGTCATTTATGCTATTGACAAAAGGTATTTGCAATGAAGAACTAACTCCTTGGTCTTGCAAAATTCTGTCACGCTATCTCCTTCATCTTTTCTATCACCAAGGCCATATTTTCCAACTACTGAACCTTCTTCTTTGTTTCCAGCTTTTGCATTCCAATCACTAGTAATTATCAATGCATCCTGATTGCACATTCGATCAATTTCAGACTGCAGAAGTTGGTAAAAATCTTCAATTTTCTCATCTTTGGCCTTAGTGGTTGGTGTGTAAATTTGAATACTAATTGTATTAACTGGTCTTCCTTGTAGGCGTATGGATATTATCCTATCACTGACAGCTTTGTACTTCAGGATAGATCTTGAAATTTTTTTTGACAATAAATGCAACCCCATTCCTCTTCAATTTTCATATAACCCGGCAATTTCATTCCTAGGTATTTGCCCTAAAGAAATGAAAACACATGCCTTCACAAAGATTTGTACGTGAGTGTTCTTACCAGATTTGTAATAGAAGCCCAAATTTTAAAAAAATCGAAATGTCCATTAACTATTGAGTGGGCAAATACATTGTTGTATATCCATACAGTGGAATATTACTCAGAAACAGTAAACAAAACAGACAAAGCTGTCCCTTATTCCCACGGAGTTTACAATCTCATGAGGGAGACGAATAAGTAAGCAAATAAATATACACGAATAAAGGCAGGTAATAAGTAGTATTATAAAGAAAATAATAAAATAGGAAGTAAATAGAAAATAAAGGGGCAATGGTGGGCAACAAAGGTTGCTGTTTTAGAGTATTTTAGAGTAGGTGGTAAGGGAAGACCTGCCCGAGAAGGTGCTATTTGAGCAGAGATATGAAAGAAGAAAGGGAGTAAGCTGTGAAAATATCTGGGTGTATCTGGGCAGAGGAAACAGAAAATGCAGAAGCCCCCAAGAGGGAAGTCACACGGTGTGTTAGAAGAACAGATAAGACAATCACGTGTCTGGACCATAGGAAGCAAGGGCAAGAGAGGGAGGCAGGGTCAGACCATGCAGGGCCTTGTAGCCATGGTGAAACGTATGGTATCACATTGATAGACACAAAGTCATTTTCTAGTTAGTGTGTTACAAACCTTGTCTTCCCGATACTAGATCGATGACATTAGAACTTAGAAAATCATTTACATTTGGAAAACTTTCTCTACACATGGCAGAGTGCTCTTTGTTGTTGTTGTTATTGTTAGCTGCCATTAAGTCAGCCCCAACTCAGGGTGACCCCTTGCACAACGGAACGAAATGCTGCCGGTCCTGTGCCCACCACGTGACAGGCTGCAGATCAGACCATTGTGATCCGTAAGGTTTTCACTGGCTGATTTTTGGAAGTAGATCACCAGGCCTTTCTTCCTAGTCCATCTTAGTCTGGTAGCCCTGCTGAAACCTGTTCAGCTTCATAGCAACATGCATGCCTCAACTGGCAGACAGGTGGTGGCTGCATATGAGGTACGTTGGCTGGGAATTGAACTCAGGTCTTCCGCAAGGAAGGCAAGAATGAAGGATGGTGCTTTTTAGTCTCCTCCAAATGGAGAAAGTTCAAAAGCAGTTTTGGCATAATACCTATAGTTTGAAATTAACCGTAAGCAACTGTTTAGGCAAAATTAGAAAGCAGCCTATACTTTTGAAACCCAGGAAAACTTTTAAACCAGCTACCACATCTACAGCGACTTAGAGACTTCACATAAGATGTATCGTTGCTGTGGCAACATTAACAACACTCCCTCTAGCAACTGCAAGAGCAAGGTGTCAACATAGCATGCTTTAGTGATTTTACCATCTTCTGATGTAAGGAAGAATCAAGGAGATGTTATCGCAAGCAATTGCCACTTATTCTTGGGAAAACATCCTCAGAGGAATTGCAGCTCTTAAATCAGTCTTTCATTTTCTCTTAGTTAAGGAACAATGTGATTATTTCAAGTCTTTTTCTAAGATCTATGACATTTCTTCCTTCTTCCCTTCCTTCCTTCAATTATTCATGCCACAATTATTAAAGACCACCTATTTTGGGTCACAAAGGAGCTCTGGTGGTGCAGTGGTTAAAGCTCTTGGCTGCTACCGAGAGGTCAGCGATTAGAATCCACCAGCTGCTCTGCAGGAGAAAGATGTGGCAGTCTGCTTCCATAAAGATTTACAGCCTTGGAAACCCTATGGGACAGTTCTATTCTGTCCTATAGGGTTGTTACGAGTTGTAATCAACTCGATAGTAATAGGGATTACGGGTCAGAAAAGTCCCTGGGTGGCGTAAATGGTTTGTGTTTGGCCACTAACTGAAAGGTTGTCAATTCAAACCCACTAGGCCTTGGAAGACAGGTCTGGTGATCTGCTTCTGAGAGGTCACAGCCTTGAAAACCCTATGGAGTAATTCTGCTCTGACACACATAGGGTCGCCATGAGTCAAAGTTGACTAGATGCCAACTGTTTTTTGTTTTTGTTTTTTAATGGGTTAGGTACTGCTCTAGATTCTAGGGATATTACAGTGGATAAAGCAGCAAAATCCCTGTTTCTTAGCACTTACAGCCTAATAAGGAAGAAAGGAAGACAGATCATAAATAAAATGAATAAATAATAT
>NW_004443938.1:15051594-15052869 GCF_000243295.1 Trichechus manatus latirostris | reverse complement strand
CAGCTCTAGGGATAGTAACTATCAGATAAATCTAGACCGTTGGTCAAAGACAGACCATGGGGAGAGATAAAGGCATTTGGGCTTTATGCAGTAGTCAAACTAAAGGCACTGCAAATTCAAGAAAATTAAAGGAAAATCAATGGATTGTCTGCATGATAACAGTCCCGAACCTCAGGAAACTAGTAAAGCCACACTGAGATAATTTGTGCAAAGTGCTTAGCCCAGTTCCTGGCACATAGGAGCTAATGCCGTTATTATATGACACACTAAAGTGGAGGAAGACTACAGGTAGGGAGCCCAATTAGGAGGCTTTTTCCAGCGCACAAAGAGAGGAAAAGGAGGTTGGAAGCAGGACTCGATGAAAGGAAACTTTCATCATCTTACAGCAAGTGCGTAAAAGCCACTGCGAAAGGAGACGGAGGAAAGGGGCTGCTTCTCACATATTAGAAGGTAGAGGGAAGAAAGAGTCAGTGATGTTAGTTTAGATCCATGTTATAGAGAAACACTTATGTCAATATGGCAGAAAATTTTATTAATATATTAATTTGTGTTTCATTCTAGCTCATGCAAAAATAAATAAGAGGTATTTTCTCCATTCCCAGATCACAAAATCTTTGTGTTCTGAGCCTGGGGCTCTCTGACCTGAGGAGATAGTTAACAGCTCTGTATTATAGGGCTAAAAACCAAGGTTGAAAATACCAGAAGACAATCTCCCACTCAGGCATTGATTTGGGGAATTTAGATCTATTGAGGGGGCAGTGTGGTTCAGTGGTAGAATTCTCACCTTCCACGTGGGAGACCAGGGTTCGATTATCAGCCAATGCACCTCACGCGCAGCCACCACCCCATCTGTCATTGGAGGCTTGTGTGTTGCTATCATGCTGAACAGGCTTCAAGGGAGTGTCCAGACTAAGATGTACTAGGAAGAAAGGCCTGGTTATCTACTTCCAAAAATCAGCCAATAAAAACCCTATGGATCACAATGGTCTGCTGCAACCTACCATGGGGATGGCGGAGGACTGGGCAGCGTTTCGGTCAGTTGTGCATGGGGTTGCCATGAGTCAGGAGCTGACTTGACAGCAACTAACAACAACAACATTTATCGAGGAACTCTTGGACCGAGGATGAAAGAGGATAAAGGTCAAAGAGAGGAGAAAGGGTTAATTTCCCCTAGACTAGCAAGGACGGGCTAGTGCTAGTCGTTCCAGGTGTGAGAGGCACCTGTGTTCTCCCAGAACGCCAAAGCTACAGGGTTTGCTTTGGGGTTGACACAAA
>NW_004443938.1:15048256-15049151 GCF_000243295.1 Trichechus manatus latirostris | reverse complement strand
TCTGTGTCGACAGTTTAATGATCGGAATTGAATTATTACAAAATCCTACTTTCATGAAGCTAAATTCACTTCCAGGATTATCATTGTTTCAGTGTATCTTTGAAGCAAGACACAATTATTTACTACCATTTTCACAAAGGAGTACGTGGGTAATGCAAACAGTTAAAGCACTCAGCTGCTAAGTGAAAGATTGGTGGTTCAAGGCCGCCCAGAGCCATCTTGGAAGAAAGGTCTGGCAATCTGCTTAGAAAAAAATCATACATTGCAAACCCTATGGGGCACAGTTTTTATTCTGACACACATGGGCTCACCAGGAAATCAGAACTGACTTGATGGCAAATGGGTTTCATTCTCACAAAATATAGTTTTTCACTTATGGAAAAAAATACTACTTGTTATTGCTTATTCATGCATTCCACAAATATTTATTGAGCGCTTATAACTTGCCAGACTTTGGCTGGGTGCTGAGGATATGATGGTGTCCCTGCCCTCACAGAACTCAAGATCCAGCGAGGAGAAGTTATAACCATGCTAGGTGCCATAGTTCCTTAACTTACCCCTCTCCAGAGAAAACGTTCCATGTCTTTCAATCCTTTCGAAAGAGGATAGCACCCACCCACAAGCCCTCCTTTACACCAGCTTTTCTCAAGGCTGCACTGATGTGTGCCACCTGGAAACGACACAGCTTCACATTTTGTGCCGTCGCTGATTCTGCTCGTGCTTCTGCCTAACCTAGCCTCCCTATTTTCAGGTGTTAGGCCACTTCAGGGTGCAAATCTAGCGTGTGTCTAACCAAACCCATTCTAGCTTGTTCTGAAAGTCCGCGGGTTGGGAGGTGGGGGAGATGGCTAAACTCAACCACACAATCAGTCCTCTTTCAATAAAACGAGAGGCA
>NW_004443938.1:15044382-15046750 GCF_000243295.1 Trichechus manatus latirostris | reverse complement strand
CTAACTCTAAATTTGTGGAAAGGCCACTGCTCATCCCAAGAGTCCACCTATCCCTGGGACAATTATTTCTCCTGGCCACTTCCAGCTCTGGGTTCCTTCTACTGAGTCTCAGTAGTCCTTGGGTCATCTCTCAGGGTCCTCTTCTGTACTATATCTGCTCAGCCCTGAAATTCAATCCTTTCCCCTCATTTCCACAGGAAGTTATTCACCCAAGGCACTATGGCAGGTTTGAGAAGACAAATGGACAAACAATCTCAAATACGCATTGAGCACCTCGATTCTTAAAACTCCTACAGTTTCCCTGCTGTGTGGCTTATCGCCTCTCTCTCCCTCTTCTCTGCAGATATTTCTCATTTTACAACTCTTTCCTGTCCTCTCAAGAGCAAAGAAATGAATTCTATTTTCTGATGCAGAGCAATTAGGCAATTTCTACCGTTTGCCTCCAAGCTTAGCTTTAGCTCTCTCTTTGTATATCCAAATACTAGTCAAAAGGTTGAATCATCAGTACCACCACCATCATCACTGTGGTAGACAGAATTCTAAAGTTGCCCTCCCCAAGGTCCCTGTTCCTGGTTATTCAATCAAACACTAAGTAATATCATGAAAGGGCTTTGTGGATGCAATTAAAGCTGAAGTCAGGTGACCTTAAGATATGGAGATTATCTGGGTGGGCCTGACTCAATTCTGTGAGCCCCTTGGAAGCAGAGAGTTTTCTCTGGCTGGTAGCAAAAGAAGAAGTTAAGAGATTCTAAGCACAAGGGGGATTTGACGCATCACTGTTGGCTTGTAGATGCAGGGGGCCACATAAGAAAGAATGGGAGGGGCCTTGAGCTGAGAGCAAACCCCACCCCACTACTCATATCAACAAGAAAATGAGGTCCTCAGTCCTACTAACTCAAGGAACCGAATTAAGCCTACAGCCTGAATGAGCTTGGAAGCAGATTCTTCCCTAGAACCTCTAGATAAGAGCCCAGCCCGGCCAACACCCTGATTTCAGCCTTATGAGACCCTAAGCACAGAACCGAACTGAGTCATGGGGCACTTCTAACCTACAGGACTGTAAGCTAATCAACTTGTACTGCTTTAAGCTGATAAATTTCTGATACTGTGTTATGCAGCAATAGAAAACTAATACAATCACCATCATTTTCATCACTTACTATGTCCCAGGTCCTCATTTCCTGTGCTGACCACTTTACACAATTGTCTAATTCTGGCAACTACCACTACTTGGTTAATACAAATAATCTTATTTTACAGGTGACAAAGGCTTAGGGTGAAGTCTATATGGAGATAGATAGATAGACAGACAGATAGATAGATAGACAGATACATAGATGCATACATAGATAGATACATAGATGGAAAATGGCAGAACCATGATTTAAATCCAAGCAGTGTGATTTAAGAGTCAGTGATTTTAACCAATACCATTTTCTGCTTCCTTAAATTACCATGTGCCAAAGTTCTGCCCAATTATTTTTATACAAAGCTCTTCCTCCTCCTCAGATACTAAATGGGTATATTCTTTCTTTCTCCCAATTACCTAATTGAAACATGGTCTATTTCAGAAGAAATCTGTCCTAGTTCCTTATCCCCCAAAAGCTTTTCCTACATGACCTAGAAAAGAAGCAAAGATGCTTTGGCGAGGGTGACATCCCTTGAGAAGCATTCACCTTCTGCTGTCTCAACAACAAGGACATCATCCCAGAGGGCTGGACATGCTGGTACATTTCATTCCATCCAGATCACAGGCTCCAGTGCTTGATGAGCTGCTAGAAACGTAACTTTCACAGCATATACCTGACCAACCTCAAGGTGAGGTGCACACATAGTCACTCAGAGCACAGACCAAGCCCTAGCCTCCTTCTGAGAGAAAGTGTGTGTGTGTGTGTGTGTGTGCGCGCGTGCGCATATGTCCACACATGTGTGTTTAGTGGGCAGACAGTACTGCTCTCTAAATGTGTTCTGCATCCTGGTTTTCAAGAATCACACAGGCCCTTCGTGTTGTGCTTTGACATCTCAATCTGAAGCTAAGTGGAAAGGCCAAGTTCAAAGGGGAATTTATAAAGTACATGCTGCACTGTCCCTTGGGAACAACAAGTCCCTCAGCTTTTAGAGCATGAGAAACTCAGATATGAAGATAGTTCATGGAAAATATGCAAGATTTTAAGATAAGAGCAGCATTTTTCATTTTTACTAGTAAAAATAAAGTGCTCTTGCGATGTTCTTCACCCTTCCTTGATTCAAGCAAAGTCAACAAACCACACTGCTGCTTGGTGATAGGCTAACCCTCTTTAAGCAGAACTAGGGAAAATGAAAACAGATTTGGAGTTTGGCAAGAATTTTATCACTGGAACTCTAACCC
>NW_004443938.1:15041515-15043414 GCF_000243295.1 Trichechus manatus latirostris | reverse complement strand
TGACTTGATCAAAGAGTGTTGAATCATTTCATAATTCTGTTTATTCATTTTTAAACAGTACCAAGTATGTGTGATATATCCTCAATAGATTCTCTTGCTGTCAGAGCCTATTTTGGTTTTATATATTTATTTTCTAATTGTGTTTTAGGTGAAAGTTCACAGAGCAAATTAGTTTCTCATTCAAAAATGTATACATAAATTGTTTTGTGACATTGGTTGCAATCCTTGCAATGTGTGAATACTCTTTCCCTTGCCCTTTATACCATGGGTTCCCCGTGTCCACTTGTCCAGGATTCCTATCCCTTCCTGCCTTCTTTTCTTTGCTGTTGGGAGGGTGTTGCCCATTTGGTCTTATACACTTCATTGAACTGAGAAGCACATTCCTCACATGTGTTATTGTTTGTTTTACAGGCCTGTCTAATCTTTGTCTGAAAGGTGGACTCCAGGAGTGGCTTCAGTTCTTAGTTAGCAGGATGTCCAGGGGCCATAGTCTTGGAGGTTCCTTCAGTCTCTGTCAGACCAGCAAGTGTGGTTTTGTTTTGTGAATTTGAATTTTGTTCTACATTTTTCTCCCACTTTCTCCAGAACCCTTTTTTGTGATCCCTGTCAGCGTAGTTGGTGGCGGTAGTTGGTACCATCTAGTTCTTCTGGGCTCAGGTTGGCGAAGGCTGTGTTTCATGTGGTCCATTAGTCCTTTGGACTGATATTTTCCTTGTGTCTTTGGTCTTCTTCATTCTCCTTTGTTCTGAATATGCTGGGACCAGTGTAGATGTATTTTAGTTCACCGCTTGCAAGCGTTTAAGACCTCAGTTGATACTCACCAAAGTAGGATGTGAAACATTTTCTTTATGAACTATTTATGCTAATTGACCTAGATGTCCCCTGTGACCATGGTCCCCAGACCTCAGCCCCAGCAACTAGGTCCCTCAAGGTGTTTGGATGTATATAGGAAGCTTCTATGGCTTTGCCTTGGTCAAGTTGTGCTGACATCTACTATATTGCCTGTTGTCTTTCCTTTCGTCAAAGTTAACACTTGTTTACTATCTAGTCAGTGATTTCCCCTCCCCATTTTGTTTTTATTTAATATTAATAATAATAATAGCTGATATTTACTCAGCATCTTCTGCATTTAACCACCATGGCAAGCTTTATCTTATATGCATTCTCTCAGTTAAGTCTCATATTACTCTTATTCCCATAATATAGAAAGAGAAAAGTAGATACATACAAGTTACTTGTGCAATTTTATATAACTAATAAATGGTGAAGCCAAAATTTGAACCCAGCTCTGACCGATATCATAGCTGTGCTTTTAACTTTATGCAGCACTTCCTCCATGTGACAGATTCTAGGTTCTAAGGGGAATAAAAATTACTGACTGTTCAAGTTATTTGGGGTCCTGGTTGCTCAGTAGTTAAGCTCTCATGGACTTGTTCTAATTTTCTTTAGCTTCAACTTGAACTTGTATATGAGCAATTGATGGTCTGTTCCACTGTTGGCCCCTGGCCTTCTTCTAACTGATGATATTGAGCTTTTCCATAGTCTCCTTCCACAGATGAAATCGATTTGATTCCTGTGTATTCCATCCAGTGAGGTCCATGTGAATAGTCGCCATTTATGTTGGTGAAAAAGGTATTTACAATGAAGAAGTCTTTGGTCTTGAAAAATTCTGTCACGCAATCTCCGGCATCGTTTCTATCACCAAGGCCATATTTTCCAACTACTGTTCCTTCTTCTTTCTTCCCATCTTTCGCATTCCAATCACCAGTAATTATCAATGCATCCTGATTGCATGTTCGATCAATTTCAAACTGCAGAAGTTGATAAAATCTTCAATTTCTTCATCTGTGACCTTCATCCTTGGCAATACACAAGCTACCAGAATACGACAAACTGACC
>NW_004443938.1:15039627-15040111 GCF_000243295.1 Trichechus manatus latirostris | reverse complement strand
ATCAGGTACTTTACCGCACACTTGATATGTTTATCAAAATGATTTTAGAGGCAGCCTATCTGCATAAATACACCAGGGCTGAGTCTTGAAAATGCAGATCTCTGGGCCCTGCACCAGGCAGGAGAACCTCTAAAGGCATCTGGGAATCTGCATTTTCATAAGTGTTCCTGATGATTCCTAAATTTCTAGAATCACTGACCTAGCAATTATCAGTAGAAGCATTATGTTAGTACCTCTGACTTATGGGAAGCATGCAGGAGAAAAAAATACACACAGTAATATCTGGAAAATTAAATTTGGTTAATTGGTACCAGGTGAAGTTAAAGGGCTTGCTCAAGCCACAAGACTAATAAATGTCTGATATGGGACTCATATCCAAGTTTTCTATTTCTAAGTACAGCCCTCAAGCCACTCTCATATGCTGTCTTTCCACTGTGACACAGTACATTCCAGACCCCTGGACTCAGAATAAGAAAGTGTTTGT
>NW_004443938.1:15006358-15038959 GCF_000243295.1 Trichechus manatus latirostris | reverse complement strand
GTGTGCACTATTTCAGCACCATGGTGTGTGTGTATGTGTATATATGTGCACTGTTCTAACACCCTGCACTTTTCAGGACCTACTAAGGACCACTGTAAGTGATGCTGCTGGATCACAACAATAGGCTTTCACCTTGAGGGGAAGAAGGGTTGGATGTTTATTCTCATGGACTACTCAGTTCCATAAGCCCTTCTTCTTATTCTCAAATTTTGATAAGTTTGACTCAATGCTGAAATGTAGCTTTATTTTTAAGGTTCATGAGACTTCGTTGCCAACAGAAGGTGCTCTTGATTCACAGAGAGCAATGTTGCTCTGAAGAGTGAGAGGCACCAGTCCGCTGAGACACCTGACTGTAGCCGCAGAAATAAAACCATGCTCTGTTCAGTATCACCTGCATTTGGAGACTCTTAAAGCCCTTAATTAGCAGAAATCGCTTCATCCCACAGTATCTCTGTGAAATAAAAGAGGAGATACAATTTTATTCCCATTTTATAAGTAGAAAAACTGAAGTACAGAAACCAACATCTTTTTTTCCCAAGATACTAAAGGTAAAATTGGACAAAAACTGAGGACAAATGCCCACTTTATTGCTTTCTCCAATAGCTTATGTAACTTCTTTTCTCTTTTTTCCATCGATCTCCTGCCTACATGAGCTATGTTACACTCTTCTTCCTACCTGCCCCGCCTCAGCTCTCAAATCAAGGATAACAGAAGAGTTGGAGCGTGCAATTGAAAGATTGAGAGTGAAGTGAGAAGGAAGTATGTTCTAACATCTATTTAGTGTTCTACAAATTTCAAGGGCCAAGTACAAATACAAACCTAGAAGGACAAAAAAAGAATTGATGCATTTGAATTGTGGTGTTGGTGAAGATTATTTAAGGTACCATGGTCTTGCAGAAGAGTGAACACATCAGTTCAACCACAATGCTCTTTAGAAGCTAGGATGGTAAGACTTTGGCTTGCTTATACTTTGGACATGTCACTAGAAAAGACCAATAGCTAGAAAAGGACGTCATGGTTGGTAAAGTAGAGGGTCAGTAAAAACAACGGAACCCCTCAGTGAGATGGATTGACACAATAGCTGCAACATTGGGCTCAAACATACCAGTGATCATGAAGACCGTGCATGACCAGGCAACAGTTTGTTCTGTAGCACACAAGGTCGCCGTGAGTCAGAGCCAACTCAACAGCAACCAGCATGACTCAGCTAATCTCTACAATAACCCTGCAGAAGAAATACCACAGGTAACATCTGTCCCATTTTTATAAAAGAAGAAATAGAGACTCAGAAAGGTAGGCTATGAGCTTGAGATGAAGAAGCTACAAGTGTGATAGGGCTGAGAAGATCGCCTGTGTCCTCCGATCCCAGATCCAGAGCTTCTACCACTGAAATACAACTCTTTGAGTGGGTTCTGGTGAGCACTTTCAGGTTTGAAGGCCTTTCTCTAATTAGTCTCTCTGCTATATAGACACGATGCTTCTTTTATAAGAGAACATTTGTCTCCCCAAAAGCCTTGCAAGGACTCAATTTTCTCAGTTTAAAATCCAAACTTAACCAAGTCTGACAGCTACAAAAAAGTAAAAGGGTCATAGCTGAATGGGGACATGAAAAATAACACATCAGAGATAAGCTTAGATTATTATAAGCTTAGATTATTATAGTTCCCTCAGGTTTTTTATAAGTAGAGATTTTTTAAACTCATAAGAAATATTCATATATATATACATATATATCTCTACATATATGTATGTATATATATATAGACACTCCCTTATAATAAACACAGAAGCACACTGTTCCCAGAATCTTCGGCTTGGCTAAAATATGATGATATTCTTAGTTCTTAGTATGGGGGGAAAAAGCCTCGGAACACTCCAGGCTTTTTATAGCTCTGGCTCACAGGCAGCATTTGCTGCAGTAGCAGCCCTGGATAGCAAAGGAGCCAAATAATGCTAATGGGGCAAACAGAATGTAATTGCTTATGTGTGCTGGTTATATCCTGAAACAAATTGTTTCTTAATGCTGAGGTCAGACAGGGTTTAATTAGGAGAAATACAATTGGTGTAAAATTTTGCAGCAGGCTGCTTGTTTGGTGTCATGCCAAGTCAACATCTAGTCTCTCCAAACGGAAAATTTCATTAGAGGCCATTGGCAGCCCAAGTTAGGCTGAGTTTCAACTTTTTCAAGTCTCCTGGTAACGTAAACCTGAAACTCAGCATATCGGTTGCCTAATAAAGGGCTGTTCCCCTTGCATTTACAAACACTCGAACGTGTGCACGCTGTCTTTCTGTATTTCACATACCCAGCTGCCCCAGTTGCCCCGCTAGCAAAACACACATTTCCTGGGCAATGAATTAACTAACTCACCTTCCTCTTTTCTTGACCATTTTCCAACCTTCCCCATTCCCGCGTTAATAACACTTAATCTTGGATCAGTTTTTTATTGCTTCAAAACTAACATTACTTCCATCAGTTCACATAATCTTTATGGTACACCTGAGAGATGAGAGGTAAGTGGTTTTATACATACATAGATACATATATATAGACACGTACACATATGTATACATGTATACACACATATATACATACATACATATATAGACACATACACATAGGTATGCATGTATACACATATACATACATATATAGACACACATGTGTATACATACATACACATATAGACACATACACGTATGTGTACGTGTATACACATATACATACACACGTGTGTATACATGTATACACATATATACACACCTACACACATGTATGCATGTATACACACATATATACATATGTACATTATACACACACACAGACACATATACAACAAGAAGAAGCCTGGTGGCACAGTGGTTAAAGTGCTTGACTGCTAACCAAAGGGTCAGTGGTTTGAACCCACCAACCACTCCACGGGAGAAAGATCTGGCAGTCTACTTTGGTGAAGATTTATAACCTTGGAAATCCTACAGAGCAGTTCTACTCTGTCCTATAGGGTCGCTATGAGTCAGAACTGATTCAACAGCAGTGGGTTTTTGGTTTATCTGGTGGCCCAGCAGTTAAGAGCTATGTCTGCTAACCAAAAGGTCAGCAGTTCAAATCCACTAGCCACTTCCTGAAAACCCTACAGAGCAGTTCTGCTGTGTCCTGTAGGGTCACTACGAGTCGGAATTGACTCGACAGCAACGGGTTTGGCTTTTTTTGTTTTGGTATACAACAATACGTGTGTATGTGTGTGTGTGTATGACTTTTTGAAGGCCACAGGTCACTTTTATGATTGACTGGTTAAGAATAGATATTGCTGTTGCTTTTGCTAGGTGCTGTCAAGTCAGTTCTGACTCATGGCAGCACTATGGACAACAGAACTAAACTCTACCCAGTCCTGCACTATCCTCATAATCATTGCTGTGTTTGAGCCCGTTGTTGCAGCCACTGCGTCAATCTATCTCATTGACGGTCTTCCTCTTTTTCATTGACCCTCTACTTTACCAAACATGGTGTCCTTCTCTAGGGACTAGTCCCTCGTGATAACCTAAAGAATAGTTATTGGGCCTCCTAATCTTCTCTGGGTAAAGTAGGGGCCAGAGAAAAAGAGGAAGACCCTCAACGAGATGGATTGACACGGTGGCTACAACAATGGGCTCAAACATAGCAACAACTGTGAAGATGGTGTAGGACCAGGTGCTGTTTCTTTCTTTTATGTACAGGGTCTCTATGAGTTGGACCGAACTGGATGGCATCTAACAACAACAGGAATTTTTGGTCTTAAGCTTGGTCACGCACACACACACTAGAAGACACACTGAAAAATCCACATTTGTTCCTGAAAACGAAACACATGTGAAATCACCTGTTTCTTCTTTTCATTTGGCCTCATTTTACATGATATTCGTGAAGAAGTAAGAGTGAAAGGTGTTATTATTTAAAGCGGCCCAAATTTCCCCAAGATTTTGCAAACGCTCTTTATTAGATGTGACCTTTTCTTTTGTTGTCCCTCTTTTTCTACGTATCTTTTTCATACACGCGAAGATCTCCATTGATGCCTGCAGCAGTAAGACTGCTATTTACGTTAATTTTAAGAGCCTAGATCTTCACACCTTCAAGAATAAGGTTTTATCAGTGTTTCTAATATAAACCCTGTTTCCCAAAAGTGTTTAATTTATTTGGAAAATTCTGCTTCTAGGCTGTTATTGTTTCTTTCTCTTTCTCTCTTTTTTCCTTTCAGCTGAAGGCAGTTTTCATTACCGTGACAAAGACCCCACTATGTTAAAGAAAATTGCACAGAGAGACCCCAAAAATCCATCTACCCAGCAAAAAGTTAAGTCATTTTCCCCTGCAGTATCATATCAGCAGTAACCGTCATGGGTTTAAAGACATATGGGACCGAGTTTTCTTTTTTATATGTGATTCTTATTTTGCGGAGACCCACGCTCCTTTTAGTCCAGCTACATTTCATTTAGGTGCTGGGCCTCTGGGCCCATGCTAATGTGCCCGGTTAGGGTCAAGGTAAAATTCTGTACAGGGCAAGCAATTATTAAACAACAATCCTCACTCCTCAGCCCTGCTGAGGGCAGAAGACTTTGGGAGATCCATTGGAAGGGGAGGTTTCTCAGCTGCCCAGGAATCTGTTCCAGAGCACATCAGAGACGGCGTGATTGAAACTCTTGCACTGTGCCAGGTCAGGCACATATCTCTCCCTAATCTTCATTTCCCCAGACCGAAGTCCCGCATGAGTCACATTTGACTTTAGACCATGAATGCCCCTCTTCTACATCAAGCTTATACCATAGATTAAAAAAATACTCTTAAATTTGGTTTCTACATGATTAAAATTTCTAGTATTTTTTTTTTCTGTTACTATTTTCTCCTATTTTTTAATTTTTTTTTATTTTGGTGAAAGTACACAGCCAAGGATACACCATTTCAACAATTTCTACATGTACAAGTCAGCGACACTGGCTACGTTTTTCAAGTTATGTGTCACTCATACTATCCTTTTTCACTTTATTCCATTATCGTTATCTTAAACTCACTGCCCCCTAAGCTGCTCAGTCAATCTTTTGGTGCCATTGTCAATTTAATCTCACATAGATGGTTCTTTAAAAGAGGACAAGGGGATACTGCGTGGTTTAAAGTCAGGAAAGGTGTATGTCAGGGTTGTATCCTTTCACCATACTTATTCAATGTGTATGCTGAGCAAATAATCCAAGAAGCTGGACTATATGAAAAAGAATGGGGCGTCAGGATTGGAGGGAGACTGATAAACAACCTGCTTTATGCAGATGACACAACCTTGCTTGCTGGAAGTGAAGAGGACTTGAAGCACTTACTGATGAAGATCAAAGACTACAGCCTTCTGTATGGATTACACCTCAACATAAAGAAAACAAAAATCCTCCCAACTGGACCAAGTGATGTCATGATAAACGGAGAAAAGATTGAAGTTGTCCAGGATTTCATTTTACTAGGATCCATAATCAACACTCATGGAAACAGCAGTCAAGAAATCAAAAGATGCATTGTACTGGGCAAAGTGGCTGCAAAAGACCTCTTTAAAGTGTTGAAAAGCAAAGATGTCACCTTAAAGACTAAGTTGCGCTTGACCCAAGCCATGGTGTTTTCATCACCTCGTATGCATGAGAAAGCTGAACAATGAATAAGAAAGACTGAAGAAGAATTGAAGCCTTTGAATTATGGTGTTGGTGAAGAATATTGAATATACCATGGACTGCCAAAAGAATGAGGAAATCTGTCTTGGAAGAAATACAGCCAGAATGCTCCTTAGAAGCAAGGATGGCAAGATTACGTCTCACATAGTTTGGGCATGTTATCAGGAGGGTTCAGTCCCTAGAGAAGGACATCATGCTTGATAAAGTAGAGGGTCAGTGAAAAAGAAGACCCTCGACGAGATGGATTGACACAGTGGCTGCAACAATGGGCTGAAGCATAATAATGATTGTGAGGACGGCGAAGGACTGGGCAGTGTTTTGTTCTGTTGTACAAAGGGTCGCTGGAAGTTGGAACTGACTCAACGGCACCTAACGACAACAACAACATGTTACTATTAGTCAATTCTGCCATAATGCTTGTTTTGAAATTGTGCATTTGTTCCAATGCAATTGATACAATAGGGAACAATATGAGCATAAAGTAAATTTGGGGTTTTCTGATTTTCAATATTGTCCTTGAGAAACACGAGGTGAGTGCAGAAAAATTCAGCCAGCTGACCTGAGCTGCCTAGGTATCCACAAAATACGTATATGCACAGTTCAACATCTACCAGCCGCCCTGTTCACCAGCAGTACTCTTCCACAAGGTTGTGTTCTGTTATTCTTTTGCATTTGTGAATTCTTCTATTAAAAAAACAAACAAGCAAACAAAAAAAAAGACTCATTCAACATACCAAACCTATCTATAGTTCAAAACACCAAGCAGTGCATGCATAAAGAAAACCACTGCATTTGAAGACCATAAGCAGAAATCACCATATCTTGCAGAAGTGGCTCCTTTTTGTGCAAATTTTGGCTGGCTTAGTGGTTTCTAGCATTGCTACTGTTTCCAAAGTCTTCAGCTGACAGGTGGAGCTGGGAGTGCAGATGAAAAAACCATAAAAGAATTCCCAGCAGTGATACAGAAGTTAATTAAAGAAGAGGGGTATGTTGTTGTGTGCCATCGAGTCAATTTCGACTCATGGTAACCATATGAGACAGAGTAGAACTGCCCCATGGGGTTTCCTAGGCAGTAATCTTTACAGGAGCAGATCACTAGGACTTTTCTCTTGAGGAGTGGTTAGTGGGTTCAAACCACTGACCTTTTGGTTAGCAACTGAACACTTAATCACTGTGCAACCAGGGCCCCTTCAAGAAGGGTATACATTGTATTACATTTGCAGTTTTGATGTAACAGGTATCTATTACGAAGGCATGTCTAGAAGGACCTGTATCTCAAGGGTGGAAAAATGTGTCCCAGGATTTAAGGCTGCAAAAGATCACTTAACAGTGATGTTCGGTGTCAATGCTGAACGGGAACAATAAGCCACACACATCCACATCTGGTGTTACAAATTTCCACCTGATTTCAAATAACCAGCCTTCCACTACCTCACAATTACACCCTGCAACCCTCCTAAAACTCACTTGTGCAAGCAACCTTCAAGGTTTTTCATGGTAAAATGTCATATTTATTGTAGTAATTGTGTACTTCATAAGCATTTAACATGTGTGATATGGTACTCTTTTTTGCTTAACATGTCACTGAAAAGGTGTTTGAGTGTGGTGCTATCTTAGTCCTCTAGTGCTGCTATAACAGAAATACCACAAGTGGATGGCTTTAACAAAGAGAAATTTATTTTCTCACAGTTTAGAAGGTTAGAAGTCCAAATTCAGGGTGTCAGCTCCAGGGGAAGGTATTCTTTCTCTGTCTGCTCTGGAGGAAGGTCCTTCTCATCAATCTTCCGCTGGACTAGGAGCTTCTCTGCACAGGAGCCCCAGGTCCAAAGGACACGCTCTGCTCCCAATGCTTCTTTCTTGATGGTATGAGGTTCCCCCCGCCTCTGCTCGCTTCCCTTTCCTTTTATCTCTTCTAAGATAAAAGATGATGCAGGCCACACCCTGGGGAAACTCCCTTTACATTGGATCAGGGATGTGAACTTAGTAAGGGTGTTACAATCCCACCCTAATCCTCTTTAACATAAAATTCCAATCATAAAATGGAGGACAAACACACAATACTGGGAATCATGGCCTAACCAAGTTGACACATATTTTTGGGGGACACAATTCAATCCATGACAGGTGCCCAATCCCACTTTTTCCATATGCCCTGTGATTTCTATTGTGCTAATCTGCATGGAATGATGGCTTTATAGGAACACATACGTCCATTAGGGCAGAATTGACTGTACTTGATTACTATCTGAGTATGGCAATTGTCTTCAAATACTTGAAATGCCATGGGTTAGAGATTTCAAATCAAACATGCCTGAAACTAAATTCCTAATTACTTCTCCATAATCTGTTTTACCAGCAGTCTTTCCCATTAAGTTAATAGGGTGCTCCATGCTTTCATATGCTTAGTCTAAAAATTCTGGAGTTATCCTCGGTCCCTCCTTCATTCTACCTCCACATCCTAATGCCTCTATCTTCAGAATGTATCCACTTGTCAACATTTCCTCTGCTTCTACACTGGTCCAAGTCACTGGATTATTGTAATGGCTTTTTTTTTTAAATTATTATTGTTATATAAATGTGGATAACATGACACTTGCCAATTCAACATTTTTCACATATGTATACCATTCAATAAAACCAATTACATCAATTGTCTCGTAATAGTTTCTTGTCTCTCCTTCTTCCACTTTTGCCTGACCTTCATCCCATACCCAAGTCTATTCCAAACCCAAGAACCAAAGCATTCCTTTAAAGACCTGTCAGATCAAGATCTTCTCCATGACCCTCCAGTGGCTTCCCATCTCACTCAGAGAAAAGCTAGAGGCACGCCAAACCTGCACTGCCCACCTTCACAAGCTTTATTTATTTGAAATTGAACTTCCCTCCCCTGGTACTGTTGTTATGGGTTAAATTGTGTCCTCCAGAAAGATAGGTTCAAGTCCTAACCCCAGTACCTGGGAATGTCACCTTGTTTGGAAATAGAGTCGTTGCAGATGTAATCAGTTAAGAGGAGGTCATAAGGGTAATCTGTGTATGACTAGAGTTCTTAAAAGGACAGGAAAGGTACAGAGAGAGATACACACACAGAGAGAAAGAAAACCTTGTGAAGACGAAGGCAGAGATTGGAGGGATGCTGCACAAACCAAGGAATGTTTAGGGCCACCAGAAGTTGGAAGACAAGGAAGGATCTTCCCCTAGAGACTTGGGAGAGAGCATAGCCCCGCTGACACCCTATATTCAGACTTCTGGCCTCCAAAACTGTGAGCAAATAAATTCCTGCTATTTTAAGCCACCCAGTTCACGGGAGGAGGCTAATACAACTGCCAATCCCCATTCCCCGCCTTGTTGTTCGTAACAGCATTAGCACTTCTATCTTCCTACTCGAGTTCTTTGTTTTGTTTCCCATCTCTCCCCTTTGGGACTGAATCCCTAAAGACAGGGGGTTCTGTCTATTTTGTTCACTATTGTATGCCTAGCACCTAGAACAATGCCTGGCACGTAGTATCTGCTCAATAAATGCTTGTTAAAGAAATAAAATTAAGGATTGGTCTTTCAGTGTATGGTAAAACAGGGACAATGAAGACCAATGGGCAGAAGTCACAAGAGAGTTACGAGGAAGCTGAATTTAAGAAAGAATGTTTCAACAATGCAGGGTGTCCAATGAGACGAAAGAGTCCTCTGTCACTAGAAGTGTCTGAGGACAGTGGGCAGCAGCACCAGTGAAGGGTACTGAGGGGATTCCTGCATCACAGAGCACCCTAGAACAATCGATTTCTGAGACTGGTGCCAAGGTCCCTGGGAGGCGCAAACGGTTTATGCTTGACTGCTAATCTAAAGGTTGGTGGTTCAAACCCATCGAGCCCCACCACAGAAGAAAGTCTTGGTGATCTACTTTTGTAAAAATTACAACCAAGAAAACCTGATGGGACAGTTCTACTCTGTAACACACAGGGTCTCCATGAGTCGAATTCACTCACAGCAACATGGTAGGTTTTTTGGGCTTTGAGGTCTGTTCTTGTATTGAAAGCCTAGCTTCCTGGCATTTGTGTTGAACTCCCCCGTCATTTGCTTTCATTCCTCAGAAGAAGGCTGGTGAAATTCTCATTTTCCTTTAGCCATTTAAGAGTATAGGAAAGGGGATATGTTATAATGAAAAGTACATTCTACCATATATAAGAACATATAAGTTTTAGTTCCAAATAATCCACTTATAGCCTGCCTGTCCCAGCTGCCTCAAAGGGTTGGGGTGAGCATCAAATAAGATGGTGTCCATGAAGGTATTTCGGAAAAATATCTCAACAGAAGTGTAACAAAAATTGACAACCAAAAGGTGTCTGTACCAGGAGTACAGTGTTCAACATCTTTTGAAATATGTGACTTCCTTACAGCGATACCACAGACTAAGGTGTCTGTATGTAAGATGTCTAGACAGAAGTATGAATTTCTTCACACCAAAGTTTACTGGAAAAAAGATGCTCATCATTCCCTGGGCTGAAGGAAGTTCTCCATGGTTGTGATGATTTCTTGCTTTTATTGTAGCTAGTGTCTCAGGAGACTTATTAATGCCCCTCGATCCAAACTTTGTCAAGATTTGCAAACTTACCTCCACCCCCAAGGAAAGATATACATATTGTCCCCATAGAAACGAACTTTGGGGAAGGCACAATAGATAGAACTCTGGGAGGCACTTTCTCGACTCATTATGTTACTATTTGATTCCTAAACTCAACCAAACCAGGAAAACCCAAAGCTCTAAGAAGAAAGCCCAGAGAGTTTTTCTCTCCTTTATCTTAACCACCAGAGTAATTAAGGAGAAACTTGTTCCCAGCTTTCCATTGTTTTGCTGATTTTGTAGCCTTTCCAAAAAGTTTCCACACTCCCAGATACAACAGACCCAGCTGCAGGCACAGAAGAGCCCCAATCCCTTCTTCTACTTCAACCTGACTTCCTTGGGGAAGATTTTTACTAGAGAAGGGACTCCAGAAAAGGGATTTAAAATGGGTGCATTTCTAGTGTGGGAGTCGTGGGAATTTTCAACCTCACTTGTCTAATTGTCTAAGATACAAACAACTCTCCTTCTGTCAGCCTTCAACTTGTTTAACAGGCAGCCTGCATGTGGGGCTGGCTGCTCCACACATTCTTTCCTGCAAAAGGAAATGTGCCCCTTCTTAGAGATGAAACTGCACTAATGAACCAAGGTTGTTGTCATGGAAGTGTTAGTTACAGGCCAGCAAGGACAAGCAGCTGCCTTCTTCATGTTTAGCTGGACATGGAGCACAGGAGAAAACACCTTTCTGAATCCAAGAAGCCCAAGACCAGAGAGGCCTTCAGAATACTCTGTGAGCCGGGCTCTGAGGCAGAGCCTGGTGGGGACCAAGGGCCAGGGGCTGAGGAGGGGGCTTCCTTCACAAACCCTTCTGAGGAGGGACGGTTTTCTGGGGCTGAGGTAACCACAGGAAGCCTGGGTGAGCGGCAGCCTCTGAGACCACTGCTATTTGCATGCAGTTCAGGCAAGTGAGAAGCTGTTTAAAGGCAAAGATTTGAGCTGCACTGGGAACTGTGGCCTTTTCAATGGAGAGGCCCAGGAGACAGTCTGTCAAAACAGAAGTTTCTTGCAAAACTACCTAGCTGAGAGCCCATGGAGAGGCAGGAGGGACAGGGGCGGAGGAAAGGAGAGACTGAGGAAGGTTCCGCTCAGCAGGACCACAGAGTCTGGGTAATATGCAGAAAGAGGGCAGAAGGAGGAGGATGGCGGGGGAGAAATAAAGAAGGTGAGAAGGTATGGGGTTGCGTGTGTCTCTGAAAGCATTTCCCCCTGGACAGTGCTCTGTGGCTATGGATATTTTTAAAAATTCATTAATTCACTTTTACAAATAAGCAAGTGGGTTTCTTTGCGTTTCCCCTGATTACATCTTCCTTGTTCCCTCTTCTACCTGATTCTCTCCATAGTGATTCCCACTGAGAGATTGGCCGTGGAGGCGCACAGCTTAAAAAAAGTCGACTATTCTGCTATTTCTGTGCTATCTTTCCTTTTTAAAAATCATGTCAAAGCCCCTTTCCTTCAGTAATCCTTGATATTCCCTCAGGAGCTGAGTTAAGATTTAATTGTGAAATTTGCATAGTAACTCAGCAAATAAATTCTCCCATCTCTCCTAGACCTTTCACTGCAGAGGGCCATTTTAGTTATAAATCACTTATTTCGGAGATCTGAACTGCATCAGCATTCTGGACCCCTGAGGAAAGTAAGAAGGGGGGAAATGAAATGATGGGCAGAGTTAGCACTTGGCTTTAATTTCTCTGCACACGGTAGGGGTGGACGCAGAGACAAGATGAGGAGTGACTGATAAGGGGCATCTTCGCACCTGCTGCTTCTCGAAGGAAAACCAGTGTGGTAATAACCTGGCACTCTGGCCTGCCCCCAGGAAAGTTCACACAGCCTGTCTTAGTAAAGGTTCTCTAGAGAAACAGAACCAGTGAGATATATACAAATAGAGAGAGATTTACTTCAAGAAATTGACAACATGACTGTGGGGCTGGCAAGTCCAAAACCCATAGGTCCGACAGCAGGGTGGAGACCTCTGCAGGCTTGTGTCCCGAGATCATAGGTCAAACAACAGGAAGAGTGCAGAGTGAAGAGAGAGAGAGGGAGTTCTGCCAGAATATCAACTTATAGTCTGGAGGCAGACCACACCCTAGGGAAACTCTCCTTTCAACTGATTTATTGATCACATTACGGTAGATTACATTATAGAAAGTGATTGCATTACATTGCATTAGATTACATTATGGAACAGCAACTAGTCTAGTGATTGGCCAAACCAATGGGAACCATAGCCTAGCCAAGTTGACATAAAAAATTAACCGTCCATGCCCCTTCCCCTTTCAGCACATGTCATGCTACAGAATCTAAAGGGTTAAGCAAAAATTGGAGTTCCTGGGTGGTACAAACTGTTAACATGCTCAGCTGTTAAATGAAGTTTGGAGGTTCAAGTCCACCCAGAGGTGCCACAGAAGAAGGGTCTGGCAATCTACTTTCAAAAAACCAGCCATTGAAAACCCTGTGGAGCACAGTTCTGCTCTCACACGCATGAGGTTGCCATGAGTCAAAACTGAAGCTGGTAACGGGTTTTCTAGCAAAAACTGAACACAAATGGGACAGTTAACATGTTCTTTGCTCTGTTCGTAACACACTGGAAATCACTGGATAACTAGATAACCACAGTCCACGTGGGACATAAATCACAGGCAATAGTCCAAGGAGGGCTATAATCTGATGTAAATATCTAGGTCGCAGAAGGCTGTGTCTCCAGTCTAGTTGAAGTTCAGCTAAGTCTTGGGCTTCATTTGGGATTTAATCTAGAAGGAGGCTTCGTTTGATATTGTTTTGTTCCCTTTTTCCCCAGGCTGAAAACCCTGTCACTGTTGGACCATTCCACAATGTTTTAAATATGGTTGCTTGGTAAAATCAAATTAGAAAAGAGATTTTCACCAGAGCCCAGGTCACTGTTTCTGTAGTATCTTTTCATTTTTCTCTTAGTATCACAAGTAGCTTCTCCTCCCTAGCTCGGGTCAAATGTAAGCACGACTTACATGATAAAGGAAAGTCACAGCATGTTTCATGACTATGATAGCAGGAGAAAGAAAGGAGTGTTATCAGAGGAAATCAAGGAAGAACATAAGAAAGGGGGATATGAGGATATTTGATTATTCACCTGCTTGTCCAATATCTCAGCCTACAAATACCAAAATGTAAGTGCTACTAAATTTGTTGGAGGTGTTTAACGTCTCTTTGTCCCTTTCAACTTTCAAGTCTCCAAGAAGGAAACCCTAGCAACCCTCCTGAGACCACCACTTTTCTGGATTATCAAAGGTTAAACTGCTAATAAACTGCTGAAAACTTTTTCCGAAGAACAAACAAGAAATTGTATGCAGATAGCTTGCGTTCACCTAAAAACGTGAGGATTGCTGATCAAACGCAAGCCCTGTAGTCACACTTTCCTCAAACAACTAATTTTGGTTCCTTATTTATACTTTAGCTGATCACAATGCAGTGTCCTAATTTTCAAGTTATGCTTGTCAGCCTCAGGAGATCAGTGAAAATTTGAATTCCATAGATGAATCAACAAGTCAGCGCATCTCAGCAGACTCATATCTCCCCACTGACATGTGACAAGTGGTCCTTCAATACAAGCGTTTCCTTGTCTAGCTCTCCACTTTGAGTCAATGTGATGTTCTAGGATTCAAGTGAAGTTGTTTTTTCCTCTTAACTCTAAAATTAAATCAATATAACTCTTCTCAAGAAAATGTTATCACAAGAAATTATAAGCAGTCAAATATTGACATCAGCTAGACAGAGGCTGTCTTTTTAAAACCAACATCAGGCTTATGAGTGAAATGCTAGTAATGTTATATTAAAATCAGGAAAAAGAAAAGGTTCCCTGTTCTATCCTATTAGTAATTATCATTTTGGAAGTTGGGGCTAATGTAATGAAATGGTAAAAATAATAATAATGTTGCTGTTGTTGGGTGTCATCGAGTTGATTTTGACTCATAGTGACCCCATGTGACACAGTAGAACTTGCCCTACAGTTTCCTAGGCTGTAATCTTTACGGGAGCAGATCGCAGGGTCTTTCTCCCGCAGAGCGCAGAGCCGCAGAGCCGCTGGGTTGAACTGCCAACATTTTGGTTAGCAGCCTGGCGCTTAACCCTTGCTCCACCAGGCCTCTTAAAAAAATCCAAAAGAATTCGTTAAAAATCAACTAGAATTAGTGTCAAGATAATGAGAAAGGAAACAGTATCACATTCACTTTAGCAATAAAAGTAAGAATATCAGAAAATTAAGAAGACCTAGAAGAGGCCTAGAGCAGCAGTGAGGGAGCTGTCTTGCAGAAGAAATAACCCAACAAAGATTTCTCAGAAATAACTTTTGAGTGAAAGCTGGCATACCAACCATGAGCGATCAAATGCTGCTTCCCACAAAATGGGACTAATGAGGCACAGCAGTCCAGGGACAAGGACTAGAAGGCAGGAGAGGACAGGAAATCTAGCTGGTGATAGGGAACCCAAGATTGAGAAGGGACAGTGTTGACATGTCATGGGGTTGTTAACCATTGTCATAGGACAATACGTGTACTGTTTAATGAGAAACTGTTTGTTCTGTAAACCTTCATCTAAGGCACACAAAAAAAAAAAAAATAAAGTGAATTATCTACATGAGATCAAATGGACAACAGCAACTCAAAAGGTTTGATGGGAAGCCTAGGGGGCAGTGAGTTGAAGATAATGATGATGGAATAATTTGGAAAAGGATAAAGAGAATAGCAGCACAACTGGAAGAATGTAATAGATGCCATTGAACTGTACATGTAGAAATTTTTGAAATGGAGTTTCTTTGGCTATGTGTATTTTCACCAAAGAAAAAATAAACGGTCCTCCAAGGTCAAGAAGGGAGAGTGTTGACATGTCGTAGGGTTGTTAACCAATGTCATAAAGCAATATGTGTACTGACTGTTTAATGAGAAACTGTTTGTTCTGTAAACCTTCATCTAAAGTACAATAAAAAAATTTAAAAAAAAAAAAATACTGGTTCCCAGAAGACTTCCCCATCTGGTTCCCAAGACACTGGTAGAGAAATTTCTATTCTACAGGCAGAAGATTGGAGGATTCCTCTCTGATGGGACTGATGAGCAGTCGAAAAAAAGGCAGTAACTGACATTTAGGGGACCATCAACAAAAAGGCTGTGTCCCCACCCAATCTTCCTAGAGTGAGGGTCGCTAATCAACAGTCCCACAAGTGCACCTACATCGAAGAGCGTTCAGCTTGTTTTTTGGTGCCTTATGTTTATATATGAGTGGATACAGAAGGAGTGCCAGGCATTTGAGGAAGCTTCAACTTAAAAAATGGAAAGAGACAAAATAAACAAGCAGAAAAGAGAATTTGGTGTAAATAGACACAATGGATGCAGAGAGCGGGGGGGAAAGAATTTGCAAAAATTATCCGCAGGGAAACAAGAGGGGTCATTAATCCATAAAATAAGACCAGTGGGTGATAAAAATGATCATCAGTGAATAAGAAAGAGCCCTCAGAATTAAATTCTGATGGTAAAACTTTAGAAAACATATCAAAAGAAGATATAAAAAATAAGTTTAAGAAAAATTCCCAGAAAGTAGGATAAAAAGGCAGAGAGAGCTGGTCAACAGAAAAGGATATAAAATTAGAAGATCAACCCAGAATATCTAATATCTAAATATTAGGAGTTTTAGAAAGAAAGAACAGAGAAAAAAGAGGAGAAATACAAAAAAATTTCTTGGATATCTGTTTCTGCTTTGAGAGATACCACCAAGTGTCCAGTACATTAAATAAAAAATATCCTCATCAATTCATATCAGTTTGAAATTATTTTGAAATATACACCACGGAAGGTCTTAGAGGTGTCCAAAAAAAAATTTAAAAGGCCACAATCAAAGGTATCAGGAATATGAATAGTAATTGGCTTCTCAAAAGTACTATTAGAAGACAATAGAGAAATTCCCTCAAAGTCCTATGGAAAATGATTTCTAACCTAGAATTCTAACTCAGCCAAATTATCAATTATGTGTGAGTGTAGCAAAAAGCTATTTTCAACTATTACAAATACATTCAGAGTATTTAGTAAGCTGCTAGAGGCTGTGCTTCACCAAAACAACACAAAAAGAAAATAAACCAGAAGAGGACTTGAGCTTCAGTGAATGATGGAGAGAGGAAGAGACAATTCTTCGGAAGAAGGGAGTTTTCTCAAATGCACATCAGGCCCAAAGAACAATCAGTGTATGCTGAGACAGGAAGATTGTCTGAGAGGGATAATTAACAGATTAGCTGATGTATTGAGAAGAGTTTACAGTTTTATGAATAGTTTAGTGAGTAATTAATAAGAACTTTACAGAAAACACAAAAATGAAGCAAATGTAAAATTTGAGGGAATAAATAACTTCAAGGGGGGCAAAAATTTACCAGAAATTTTGACTCTAGCTGATTCAAGGTGAGCAATGTTGATGTGAACTCTGATGTCCTCAAGTCGTGAACCCATCAGAATCCTGTAAAAGGTGGAGATTTGGGTTCGTGACCAGAGTCAAACTTGAGGAGTCAGACTTGACTCAACAACAACTGACAACAGCAACATGGCCCCTTACGTATAACAGAACAACACACCGACTGCTCCTGCACCATCTTCATGACCGTTGGTTGTGAGTCCATTATTGCGGTCGTTGTGTCAGTCCATCTCATGGAGGGTTTTCCTCGCCTTCTCTGGCCCTCTGCTTTACCAGACATGATGTCCTTCTCCAGCGATCAGTCCCTTCTGACGATGCATTCAAAGTCAGCTAGTCAAAGTCTCGGACGATAGTCTCTGATACATAGTGCTTCATTGGTTAATTTCTTCCTAGTTTGTCTTAGTCTGAAAGCTCTTCTGAAACCTGTCCACCATGGGTGACCCTGCTGGTGTTTGAAATACTGGTGGCATAGCTTCATAGCAACACACAAGCCACCACAGTATGACAAACTGACAGAAGAGAAGAGAAATAGGTCCTTGCAAGTGCAAAGATAGGAAGATGATTTCAGCATTCAGGAGATAGAAAGGCACAAGGTAAGGATCTGCTTGACCTGTTAGTATAAATGGAAAGGAGGGCCATTTATGTTCATAGAGTGGCAGTAGCTACTACGCACGTGTGCCTCTAATTTGTAAATTGAGTGTCTATAAATTAGGAACATTCTGTATCTGCTTAACAGGTCCCAAGTATCTCTGACAACTATTCATAAAATAGCAAGCCCCATCACTCCCCATGCCTCCTATCTTGCTTTATTTTGACTCATATACTTACTCTGACACAGGACACATCTGTTTATTCATCATTTATGTCTCCTCTCCCCAGTTAGAATGCAAATTTCAGGAGAATAGAGACTGCTTTAATTCATGATTGAACCATCAGCACCTAGAATAGCACCTAGTATACAACACCAAAAAAAACAAACCCGTTGTCATCAAGTCGATTCCAACTCATAGCTACCCTATAGGACATTAGAACTGCCCTATAGGGTTTCCAAGGAGCGGCTGGTGGATTGGAACTGTTGACCTTTTGTTTAACAGCCGAGCTCTTAACCACTGTGCCACCAGGGATGCTCCATAAATAATTGTTAAATGAAAAAATAGAAATTTTCACTCTGTATTACACATTAATATGTACTTCCTAGATTATTGTATAAAATTATGTATCTGATTTTCATCTTGATAGCACTTTTTTTTTTCTTTTTTACCTCTAAAAGCAGAAGGAGAAATGCAGAATTATAATTTGGCATATTTTATCTGAGTAACCTTGTGACATAGAAGGAAGCCATTCATTTCAAAATCTCATAGGACTTTACATTGTGAGATATCTGGCTTATTAACCAAAGCATCTCAGTGTATAAACATTTGCAAAATGTAAGGCTCGACCCAAAATGACACATTCATATTACGAATGGCAGTCATTTAATAAATTATGTCAGAGAACCAAAAAAAAAAAAAAAAAATTTTTAAAGAACAAGAATTATTCATATCTTCTTACGTCAGACTTGTATGTTAAACAATATTTATTAAATTAATGAGACTCTAGCTTTTGCCTTAAAGGCCAAACTAATAAAGCACAAATGAATTTTGATTAAAAGCATCTTGGACTGACGTTGGAGAAAAGATAACACCCAAGATAACACAAATCTGTACGGCTAACTAAGGTAGCTCCAGGCCTACTTGAATATTTCTTGGGGAAGGCAATTATTTTGAAATAATTTTCACCCCCTGACCTTAATAAATTAAGAAAAGGACGGGTCAGAATGCGTGCAAATTTGGGGTGCATATTTGATTATGAAAGTGAGATTGGTTGACTTAAGCAATTCTGCTTTAATATTCCACTAATTAGGTAGGGGACAGTTCTGATTGTGATGAGATTGTCCCACTCTCTTTCAGATTTCCTAGGAGACACATTAATTAAAGCAATTCTCCTTCCTCATGAACGCAAACTTCCGAGAGACTAAGTCTCCCTCCCACACCCTCACCCTGTCACACACCCAACTCTGTACCTTCCCCTTGAGGAAAAGAGTGACAGCAAAAAAATAAGAGGCAGAAATAGCCTTGTAACCCTGGTAAGGTTGTCTGAGCATTTTTTGTAAGTTCCAAACAGTACCGATATGGTAAATCACCAATGGCTCAGAAAGACATGACATGACAGATCTTGCTACAACCACGGTGAAAAAAACACCATCAAAGAAAAACGTTCTAAATGTAAATGTATAAAACCATATGCAAATGCATGAGCTCAAGTACTATACGACAAACAAGTAGAAGAATTAAAACTAAATATATACCATCCCCTACATGTTTATTTAAACCTTTCAAAATAGCTACTCTAGCATATCTTTAAGGAGTCTCTGGGTGGTGCAAATGGTTAAAACACTGGACTACTAAGTGAAAGGCCACCCAGAAGTGCCTCAGAAGTAAAGACTAGAGACTGCTTCTGAAAAGTCAGCCTTGAAAACCCTATGGAGCGCAATTCTACTCTGCACATACATGTGGCATTGCCATGAGCTGGAATCGATTTGACGGTACCTAACAACAACAACAGTGTATCTTTATGAAGAACAGTAACAAAACATAAAGAAATCCATATGTCAATGGCTTTCACTGGTTGGGAATCTAATGTAGCTTATGATTCAGGGTATTTTCTGTGCCTAGGTCATTAATTCCCCTACATCATGGGCAAAGTCAAGGCAAAAACCATACAATCAGGGTATGGCAGAACTATTCTTTCTTCTCTTGGATTACTCTACCCCAATTCTTTGACACCATTATCTTCAAGACACAACAGAAATACACACACTTTGAAGATATTATCAGTTAAGTTAATGAGGTCTTGCTTGAGCAGGGAGGGTCCTAATCTCTTCTGACCCCGTGCACAATGGAACAAAATGCTGCCCAGTCCTGCACCATCCGCCATGATCTGTTGCAGATTAGACTGTTGTGATCTATAGGGTTTTCACTGGCTGATTTTCGGAAGTCGAACATCAGGTCTTTCTTCCTGGTCCATCTTCATCTAGAAGCTCCAGTGAAACCTGTTCAGTATCATAGCAACATGCAAAGCCTCCACTAAGGGACAAGTGGCGGCTGGGCATGAGGTGCCCAGGCTGGGAATCAAACCCAAGTCTCCTACGTGGAAGTTGATAATTCTACCACTGAACCACCACTGCCTCGCCAGCAGTTTTATAGGTCAGGGTTTTTTTTAATGGGTCAAAAGGAATGAAGATGGGGGGATGGATGAGAGTGCAGCATTGCTTTTTATTGTTGTTTCGTCCACTAAAGATGGAAGTATTGCGCAATCAAAGCACAGACTACTCCAAAGCCTGTAGGCTCTGAAAAGACGGACACATGTTAGCTATTTAATGTTCTGGAATAAAACAGGCTAAAGATTCAGGGCCACCACCCCAAGCCGACAGATGAGAAGGAAACTGGTCCCACTGGGGTGTCATGGGGCTCTGTGGGTTGTAGAAAATGGGAATCAGGATGGGAAGCTTTTCTGCATGCTCCTGAGTAAGAGATGGTGGAAAGCCCCTATTGTCAAACTCTTTTGGAAACTACAGAGAAGCCTAATTCAAAGGAAAGCCTTGATAGAAGGTCTAAGTGGTTTCTTATTTCATCTGAACCACTTTTCCCCCTCCCTGCCGTTCACCAGGACCAGCCCGCCAAACGTTTGTGTCTGTCCTTCTGTTGATCTTTCGTTGGAAATGTCTTTTGGCGCCAATTCAATTTCATTTTGGTGCCGAGAAAGAGATATTACTTGTTCTAAAGCCATGCCAAGATTGTTTCCAGTCTAAACACTTCTTTTTCTAAGCCCAGGGGCCCGTGTTGGCGATGCCTTTAGATAATAAGTGACAAAGATCAAAGAAATACAGGTCTGATGCTACATAACTTAAAATTAGATAGACTAGATTTTTTGGAAAACTTTTTTTAGGGTATAGTAAATCCAAATTTGGAAATGTCTTTGACTGAGTTTGTCTCTAAGTATCTTGGGGGAAGGTGTGTTATCTGTTAATCTGCTTTTCTGCTTCCATAGCTCAGGGCTTAGGGAGACATAAACTGCCCCTTGGAAGGCTATTACAAAACAGGTCTACCTTCTGTCTCAAATTCTTCAGCAATCTTGGGTAGGTAGGAACGTGGGGATAATGATCATGTTATATATTACAATGCAATGCAAGGAATAAGTTTGCTATAATAAAGACTTATTTCTATATTGGGGGGTTGGGACTCTTTAGCGTAAAGAATTTTCTAAAATGGCTTTAAAAAAGTAGGTATGGGAAAAAGGAGTGCACAGAATAAATTTGGACTTGCAAAAGATTGTAGTGATTTTTTTGGAAACTTGGGAAATTCGTAAGGTAAATGCACAATCTTATGGATTTTTAGAACTGGTTAAGAGGCAGAAACTAATGGTCGTTTCTCAACCTCAGAAAAAGTTGATAGTTACTGCCTTGAGAATCTGATTATAGTTAATCCTCTAGTGCTAATTTTCTTCACTATATTTATTAACAACCTGGAAGCGCAAAATGAGCTGATAAAAAATAATTACAACAGTCTGACAAGGCTAGAACACATTGTGAGGAGGGCAGAAATAAGTCACAAAGATGGCCAAGGAAAGAAAGTCGGCTTAGATAAGGGAAAGTGATGCTGCCCTGGAAATCATTTCCAATAATCTTCCCCAAATCCCTTAATGTGAATATGAGCATTTAGTGGGATGCCATTACATATAGCAAAAGCACAGGCCCCTCGATTCCAAGGACCAAGCTCAGTTTTAGCCAATTCAGTTCAAACAAGACACAGCAGAATTCAGAATTAGCCTGAAAAGGATGACTCAAGTAATAACAGAAAAAAAAGTTTGGACATGCTGTTCTGGGGAGTGATGTTAACACATAATAAGTTCAACACAGTATACCTTGACTCCAAGAACTGGAGAAACTAATTGGAAACAATTGTTACCCCTTAGCTGTACTCTGGATGATTCATCATGAGTGTGGCTATTCTGAAATACTATCTCTCTAAGCTGTGCCCTCAAAATGGGTCTGCTAATTGCAAGCTCCTTAATTAACAATTGGTAAAAGACTCTTACCTCTTAATAATTAATAAGAGGAAAGGGTTAAAAGTTAACCAATGTAAACTTTCCCTTGTATTCTTAGCTTATGCTTCCACTTGTACTCTTCAGGATAACTCATAGGATTTTCCATAAAGGACCAGGTTCAAGTACTCTGCTTTCTTCTAAGCCAAATATTGTTGAATTCCTTTGCAATTGAGGGGTTTTTTGTTGTTTTTTTAAATTGTGGTAAATATATAAGTAACAACACATTTGCCATTTCTACAATCTTCACATGCATAGTTCAGTGACATTATGTTTATCATGTTGTTTAACCATTACTTAGAGTGTCCTCTAAGTATACAAATGAGTTTTTGACCCTCTGACTTTCTAACCTATGTTTTTGCTTCTGAGAAAGAGAGAAACCCTGAAGCTAGAGCCATGTAAGTAGACTAGTCACTTTGTACCATCTTTGCAGGGTATGTGTAGACGCTCATAGATTCTGTCTCTCCCATATGGCATCCTCTGCCAGGGGTGCATGTCTGAATTGTCTCTTCATTCCCAACCAATCGGATGATGTGTATTCTGGGAATGCAATGTTGGCTATTTTGCTATAAATCTAAGCCAAGTATTGCAGAGAGAATAAAGCACCACAAGGAAATATCTTCCTAAAATGCCATTTTTAAGAACCAACTTTCCACTACAAAATCTGTCATGGGAAGACAGTTATAAGATGACAGAGTAAAGATGACTCTGCCTCTTTCTTCTCTGTCATATAAGCCAAAAAACAAGGGGAGGAGAACTTTAAGAAATACTGTGTTTTCCATGAAAAAAGAATTGCCTACAACCCAAGCCAAAATATATACAAAGCAGACTTGCCAAGTACAGTGAAAATTGCACCAGTGAGGGAGAGGTCCAGGAGAAAATGTTGCCTACCGCGATAGATAGAAGCCAACTTCTCCAGAGTAGTCCTGCAGAGGTGGTTGTTCAGGGCCTGCCCTGGTAGTTGGCCAAATACTGAGGGTTGGGGCCTGGCAGCCTGTAGGCACCATGAGGAAGCCAGCCCTTGCATGAACTTCAAATCACTGCAAGACATGAGAAATCCCAATTCCTGAAATTGCAGTAAGGAGGTCAGAATGGCTGGTACCCTCAGGCTTCTGACAGAAACAATAGACAATGGGAGGGAAATTTTATCATCCTCGGCCTTACATTATTTCTTCTATTGAAAGGGGAGCCATGTCCCAGTAAATTGATATAGATTGAATATATTCAGTTTCTAGGATTCAAATAAAAGAAAAGGAGAAAATAATTTTTTGTGTACACAGGCAAAAACAAAGTGAGGCATCCGTAAGGTATAGAAGATAAACAAAAATTAGACGGGCTTAAAGATTCTCTTCTGCAACATTCAGAAAAAGATATATAAAGTTCACAGAGAAAAAAAAGATTAACATCTCACTTAAGTGACATTCTCAGCTGCTAACTGAAAGGTTGGAGGTTCGAGTCCACCCAGATTTGCATTGGGCAAATCTGCTGCAAAAGACCTCTTTAAAGTGTTAAAAAGCAAAGATGTCACCTTGAGGACTAAGGTGTGCCTGACTCAAACCATGATGTTTTCAATAGCCTGATAATGCATGCAAAAGCTGGACAATGAATAAAGAAGACCAAAGAACTGATGCATATGAATTTTATACTGTTGGTGAAGAATATTGAATATACCATGGACTGCCAGAAGAATGAACAAATCTGTCTTGGAAGTGCAGCCAGAATGCTCCTTAGAAGAGAGGATGGTGAGACTTCATCTCACGTACTTTGGCCATGTTATCAGGAGGGACCAGTCCCTGGAGAAGGACATCATGCTTGGTAAAACAGAGGGTCAGCAAAAAAGAAGAAGATCCTCAAAGAGATGGATTAACACAGTGGCTGCAACAATGAGCTCAAACACAGCAACGATTGATTGTGAGGATGGCACAGAACTGGGTAGTGTTTCGTTCTGTTGTACACAGGGTCTCTATGAGTCAGAACTGACTCAGCGGCACCTAACAACAAGAACACTTGGAAAATAGCTAACAGAATTGGAGTTCAATTTAGCAAAATGGATTAAAGTTAAAAATACCTTTCACCCAGTAACTCTACTTCTAAGCATATAATCTATATAATGAGCCACTTAAAAGTATCCAAGGAAGCATGATATGTAGAAGCCCTGTACTGGAAACAATCTAAATATCCATCAGTAGGAGAATATACGATATCCTTGGGGTCAGGAAACTTTTTTGTGAAGAGTCAGCTAGTAAATATTTTCGGCTTTACAGGTCATATTGGTCTCTGCCTCAACTACTCAACTCTGCTGTTGTACAAAGCACCCATAAACCACATGTAAATGAATGCGCATAGCTCTGTTCCAATAAAATTTTATTTACAAAAGTAAGTGGTAGGCCAGATTTTTCTGATATTTGATGTGTAGGTATACAAGAAAAATTAAATAGGAAGAATGCACACTAAAACTAGAAGACACAGTTAATGAAAAAGAATGAATAAAGAAGCTGTAGTAAAAAGGCTGTCAGAAAAAAAATAATTGAGATAGTAAATTTCTTTCAAATACGGACATAGAAATTACACCTTAACAATTGGTTCCTTGTGATAACAATCGTGCATTTTCTTACATGTTGGACCCGAAGATAATACATACATGATTGGTGGAAGTATTGATATAATAATTAAAGCACTACACCCACCAGAACGTAAGATTTATATGCAAAAGTCAACTGTCTTCCTATATACCAGCAACAAACAATTGGATTTTGAAATTAAAAACAACAGCATTTATATTAACACCAAAAAAGTAAAGAAAGAAAATAAATACTTAGGCACACATTTAACAAAATATATACAAGATATGTATGAGGAAAACAACACTCTAAAGAAAAAAAAATCAAATAAGATCTAAATAAATAGAGAGTTATTCCATATTCATGGATAGAAGGACTTAATATTATTAAGATGTCAATCATTCCCAACTTACCAATAGATTCAATGCAATCCCAATTAAAATCCTAGCAAGTTATTTTGTGGATATTGACAAACTGATGGAAAAGCAAAAGATTCAGAATAGTCAACACGATAATGGAGAAGAACAGAGTTGGAGGACTGACACTACCCAACTTCAAAACTTACTATAAAGCTACAATGATCAAGACAGTGTGGTACTGGTGCATTTGTGGTATAGTGGTTAGCATAGCTGCCTTCCAAGACAGTGTGGTATTGGCAAAAGAATCAATAAATAAAACAGAGGAACAGAATAGAGAACCCAGAAATAGACTCACATAAATGTAGTCGACTGATCTTTGACAAAGGAGCAAAGGGAATTCAGTGGAAGAAGAACAGTCTTTTCAACAAATGGTGCTGCAACAACTGGAGATCCACATGCAAAAAAAAAAAATGAACCTAGACACAGAACCAACATCTTTCACAAAAATTAACTCAAAATGGATCATAGACCTAAATGCAGGAAGCAAAATGATACAACTTCTAGTAGATAACACAGAAGAACATCTAGCTGACCTTGTGTTTGGCGATGACTTTTTAAATACAACACCAGAAGTACGATTCATAAAAGAAACAAAATTTGGTAAGTTAGACTTCATTAAAATTAAGAACTGCTTTGCTAAAGACACTGTTAAAAGAATGAAAAGACAAGACAGACGAGGAGAAAATATTTGCAAAACATACATTTGACAAAGGACTTTATATCCAAGATATACAAAGAACTCTTAGCTCAACAGTAAGAATACAACCAGCCCAATTACAAATTGTGCAAAAGATCTGAACAGACGCAGGTGGCAAATAAGCATATGAAAAATGGTCAATATCATATGTCATTAGGGAATAAGAAATTAAAACAACAGTGAGATAACACTACACATCTGTTGCAATGGTTAAACTTCAAAAACACCGGTGACACCAAAAGCTGGTGATAGAGTGAAGCAAGAAGAACTCTCATTCATTGTTGGTGGGAATGCACAATGGTCCAGCCACTTTGGAAGCAATGTGGCAGTTTCTTACAACGCAAGCATAGGCTTACCACACAACCCAGCAATTGCCCTTCTAGGTATTCATCCAAATGAGTTAAAAAGATATGTCTACACAAAACCTGCACACAAATGTGTATAGCAGTTATATACTTAATTGCTAAAAATTGGAAGCAACCAAGATATCTTTCAATAGGTGTTAACTCTTCTCTGAAAGTTTGGTAGAATTCTCCAGTGAAGCCATCCGGGCCAGGGTTTTTTTTTTCTGTTGGGAGTTTTCTAATTAACTTTTCAATCTCTTCTTTTGTTATGGGTTTCTTTAGTTGTTCTACCTCTACCTCGATAGGTGAATGAATTTTAAAAAAATGTGGTACATCCACACAATGGAATATTATTCAATGATAAAAAGAAATGACCTATCAATCTATGAAAAGACATAGAAGAACCTTAAATGCATATGCTAAGTGAATGAAGCCAGTCTGAAAAAGCTATATACTGAATGAATCCAACTATATGTCAATCTAAAAAAGGCAAAACTAAAGAAACAGTGAAAATATCAGTGGTTTCCAAGTCATCAGGGGAAGGGGCATTGACGATAGCAGAAGCACAGGGCATTTTTAAGGGTAATGAAACTACTCTGTATGATAGTGTAATGATGGAGACGTGACACTATGCATTTGTCCAAACCCATGGAACTATACAACACAGAGAGTAAACCCTAATGTAACCTATGTACTTTAGTTAATAATAATATACCGATACTGGTTTATCAATTGCAACAAATGTACCACAGGAACGCAAGATGTGCTGTGTGCAGGGGGCAGGGGAACATACGGGAACTCTACTTTCTGCACAATTGCTCTGTAAACCTAAAACTGCTCTAAAAAAAAAAGGCTATTTAAAAAGTTAAAAAAAAATAACAGAAGCGCAGGAATTTAGCCAATATAGGTGAAAAAACTGAGACTCAGATGTGTCAAGTAATTTGTCCAAGGGTTACTCACAGAAATGTGGCAGATCCAAGATTTAAATACAGGCCCATCAACCTCAAAATGTTTATCGGGTTTTCTGCACTGGTGCCTAAGGAAGGCTGGGGTGCTCCCTTTAGGAGAACTTGGTTGCAGGACATGGAGGTATAATGGCTATGTATTTCCTGATCTGCAAAGGAAGGAACTGGATGATTTAAGAACAAACAACCATTACTTAATGACTGTCCATACGAGTGCAGCGCTGTGTTCGGCCCTGGTCAGAAATAGAGCAAGTCCAGGAAGAAAGAACTGATAATCACCTAGCACACCTATCAGTGTGGTCACCAAATATTTGTTGGATGAATGCTGAATGCATGTGTGACTGAGTGGATGTCCAGGTCAATACGATCGCTAGAGTGTTCACATGTCTATATGATGGAGTCACGATCACTGTTATGGAAGAAGCAAGCTCCAAAATATTTTCTAGAGTCTCTTTCTCTCTCACACACACACACACACAATACACAATTTTTCTTTTCTCTCTCTCTCACATACCATCTTGCTTTCTTTTCTTTCTCTCAACCTCTCTCTTTTCTCTCTCAATCTTTCCCACAGACACATAATTTCTTTTCCCTCCCTCTCACACACACAATCTCTTCCTTTTATCTCTCTCTCTCACACACACACAATCTTTCTCTTTTCTCTCAATCTCTCTCTCTCTCACACACAAAATCTCTCTCTCTCTCTCTCACACACACAATCTCTTATTATCTCTCAATTTCTCTCTTTCACACACACACATACACACACACAGTAGGAAGGTGCTTGTTTACTACTCCTCTTGACACGAGTCCTGCCTCAGACTTGGCAAACTCCCTTTTCTGCCCAACCCACATTCTTGAACATCTGAAGTGAAAGGGAAACAAGGGCTGAAATAAAGCCATATTTGGACACATACCTTGAGAGATGAGAAGAAGACAGGAAGTGCAAGCACAATTAGAGAGCATTTCAAAGAGTTATCAGACAGAGAGAGAACAGCAAGCTATAACCTGTCAGCCTCTGTGAGCCAAATACAGGTGTTAGCCCTTCTCCCTCTCCCCCCCGCCCCGCCCTTTCTCCGTCTGCTAGACTCCGATGACAGAGGAGACACCCTCGAATCTTTTTAAATGTGTTTGGGTGGGATTATTTCCTGTCACTGACAGGCACACACTGTGCTAATGCTCCAGCATCGTCCTTAGGGAAGACCAGGGACAGTCTAAACCATCCCTTGCCACTTCGGTGCCCTGGGCTGCCATCATTTCTTCCTACAAATCACCACAACTGAGAGAGCAAGAGAATGGTGCGTCCTCATTCAGGCAAGGAAGGTGCTACAGGAGTAAGTTGGAAGCGCTCAAGGCTGTTGGTGGAAATGTTGTATTCATCCTGGGAAGGCGAGGCCATTGTCAAATGTTGGCGAGGAAGGTGAGGGGGAGAAAGAGCTGGAAAGAGAGTGGAGGGGATGTGGACTTTCTATATGGTACAGGCGCTCGAGAAGACAGACAGAACAGGAGAGGCGGGAGGAAAGGCTTCTTAGAACTCTGCAGCCCAGTGCTGACAGCTCTTGGCATATTTTCAGCAGGAGGTACATTAACAAATAAGGAACGGCGTCCCCCTGGGCCTCTAATAACATTTATTTCATGCATCATTTCCTCTGAGGAATAGTATGCTGTGTGTTTTTCATTCCTGGTGTGTCCCTGTCAAGGAATAATGGCCAAGCTCACCTGTTTACTTGTGTGTACTTTTCAGCCCTCCTCAAGCTCCCCGTGTCTTCCCCCAACTCCTCTCCTTCCAGGCAGCCACACTGTGCAGCTCTAAATGAAAAGCGTAGTCATGCTAATACTGCAAGCTGGGCCTGTTCTGGAAGGAAAGTGGAAAGGCTGATCTTTCCATGAAATCTCAAGGGCCATTTTACCCCAAACCCCACGTTTCAACCCCAATGATTAAAATAAGCCCTAACCAAGCCCTCAGCCAGAATGGGAAGGCCCTGCTGAGCCCTCAGGACAGAGCTTCTGGGCTCCATCTGACACCTCCTCACAAGAAAGGAAACAGCTAGGTGTGACCTGTGCACTGGGCTTCAAAGCCTGGGGGCTACAAGAATGACATTAAAAAAAATGTGATAAAATGTTAAGCGAAAAACTGAGTATGGAACTGTGTCTACATTACAGTTATAACCACATAAAAATGTGTTCATTACGTAAGGGAGCAAAGAACATGAACAAATGAAAATGGTCATTTGTTGAGATGGTGACTCACCGGCAGAGCTGTTCTCTCCTTTCAATTTTCATTAACATATTATAATGTTATTTCTGAGACACAGGAAACAAATGAAGCGTTGGATCATATCAAGCTGCATACTAAAGTCAGTGGGTGTGTGAGCTCAACCTGCAGTTCAGTTTGCCCAGAGCTACAAATACGCCACTGTACTGGAAGTATCACCTGTTCAAAACACCGCCGGTCCTGCCACCCTGACTACAAACCCACTCAGCCCTGTCATGCTTTCAGGTTGTCCCTTCCTGGTAGCTTTAAAGGTGTGTCAGCTTCTGAGCAGTCTGAGGAATTAGGCTGCCAAGTTAACTTATCCCAAAATTTATCTCCGAACAAAGGCATTTGTCTTCGTCTGCCTTTTCATCCTGCCCAGACAAATGTCAAACCTTTCACGAGTGAGTGTGTGGGTACCAGGCTCACCTTCGTCATTTATTAATTGCCCAGGCTGATTTAATGCTATGGTTACTTCTATACCGACAACTTTACATCAGTCCAAGACATTCTTGAATATCTTACCAGGTGCTCAGAATGGCACCAGGTACTGCAAGGGATCTGAAAGAAATTAAAGGGAAAAGGTTTCTTTTCTCGGAGGAGGAGAATTGCTAGTGAGAGAAGATTTAAAGGAGATGAGCTATGTTGACACAAGGGAAATTATTTTCCTGATAGGGTAAGCTGCATCACTTTTGTAACTTAAGAATCCTTCCCTTCCTGGCATCATTTTCCAGAAGGTCTGCTGAATAATGCTGCAGATCATTTACTAGGCACACATTACATGGTAAGGAAGGACAAAGAAGGACGAAAGTAGATGGCAGAATAACCTTTATAGAAGGAAAAAAAGGTAAGTAAAACAGAAAGTACGTAATTAGATCCAGAAAGCATTGGTATAGAGACAGTTCCAGAAAGATTTACAGCAGTAATCCCTACTGTTTTTTTTTTCACCACCAAGGACCACTTTTATTACTTTTCTCAGTAGGATGCATATTTTCACAACTTTTTGTCTGCTAAACATACACCATCGATCACTTACTGCTTAATTTTCTTCATCACTTGTGTTCACCAGTGACATTCAGAACTGCCAACCAGAACTTTCAGTCATCACAGACTAACTGATATAAGTACAACTGGCTTAGAATGCCACCCTCGCCAAACAAGAGCGATGTTATGGAGAGCCATTGCAGCCTCATTGCAGACTGCCAATAAGCTTTCTGAAATATTGAAAATTATTCAAGAGCCCAGTGACTACCTCTGAGTCCCTAGGGGTGTGGGAACCCTGGGTTAGGTATCATCATGGTAAGGTCCATAGCAGCCAAGACTACCAGAGAGTATGGAGAGGCTGACCAAGGGTAGGAGGCAGCCAAGATTGAACGTGATAGGTTTGCTCAGGTGAAGAGATCACAGGAGTCCCCCAGAAAGTCTGGTAGTCACCAGTGGGCATTGACAAGGGGCTGGTAGGCTGAGGAAGTCTAGTGTGATGGTTACTTCTATGTGTCAACTCAACTAGGCTATGGTGCCCAGTTGTTGGGTCTAACATTGGTCTAGATGCTGTTATGAAGTCATTCCATGTGATTAAGTCATTTGGACTTAACTGAAGCAGATCACCCTCCATACTGTGGGTGGGTGTCATCCAATTAGTTGAAGACCTTAAGAGCAAAAAGGGAGTTTTCACTAAGGTGTGTTCTACCTCCAGACTATAAATAGACATCTTGCCAGAATTCCCTTTCTCTTTACTGCCTGACCTACAGATTTTGGGCTTGTCAGACCCCCACAATCACATGAGCCAGTTCCTTAAAATAAATAAGTTTCTCTCTTTCCATATGTGTGTGTATATATATATATATAACTGGTTCTGTTTCTCTAGAGAATCCTCACTAAAACATCTGGTGAGAGGCAGATAGCTTACCTATGTGTAGAAAATTTCATTTCCAAATTGCTCCCAAAAGTCTTTCTTTACCTTTCCCGATTTTACTTAGCCAATCATGTTTTTAAGGATTTTGTTTGCTTCATTTTTAAATAAACAGTGACTTATCATTGTTTTCCTAGAGGATAACAGTGTGTAAGATTGTCACTATTACCTTCAAATATGAACCTTCTCTATATGTATTCGATTGTACTCTGTACATTACAAAGGAGAAGAAAAGAGGCCATTTTGGATGTCTGTCAGTCCCCAATAGCTTCACACATTGGAATACGGACTAAGTTGAAGTACAGAACTGGGCATGAAGAAGAATGAAGACCACTCCCTGCAGGGAACCATCATGAGCCAACACCATTGGTGGGCAGCACAGTTGGAAAAGGGGCAGCTGTAGAAGACAGCAGAACGGAGCAGGACAGGTCTCCTAGAGGTAAAGCCTGTGGGTAGAGAAGCTTCCAGGCCTGGCTCAGGAACGGAGTTTAGTCTACAATGAAATCAGCACAGTAGGAACCATTTACCAGTATTAAATATACCATAGACTTCAAGAAGAATGAACAAACCACTCTTAGAAGATACAATCAGAATGTTCTAGAGAAGTGAGGATGGCAAGACTTCAGCTCACTTACTTTGGACAAATCATGAGAAAAAGACATCGTGGTTGGTAAAGTAGAAGGTCAGTAAAAATGAGGAAAAGTTTCAGTGAGCTGGACTGACACAATAGTCGCAACAATGGACTCAAACATAACAACAATCATGAAGATGGCACAGGACTGGGCAATATTTTGTTCTGTTATAATAAGGTTGCCATGGGTCACAGCCTATTCAATGGAAACTAACAACAACTTTATAGAATGTTACAGGAGCAGTCCTATAGTGAAGGACTTATATTCTTTAACTTTGTCTAACACAACAATTCCCAACATAATCTAAACACAGAAATCTTCTATGGCACAATGTATATTAACACCCCTCCCATTCTGTTAATTCTATGGAAATAGTAAACAGAGGATTCAGAATGTAGAAAATCTACAAGCTGGCTAGCTGGTCGTTGGAATGCTGAGATGAGGGATACCGATTTAGGAACTCATAAGGTTCACGAGAGGAGATATTAACACTCAAGAAGAGAATATAAAAGGGAAGAGAAGTCGTATGAGAACAGGAGCTTATACTCTTACCGTTATTTGGGTACCATTAAAAAAAATAAAAAGGGAGAGAATGAACTGTCAGAGAGGTTGCATTAACTTCCTGTGGCTGCTGTAACCAAGTACCTCAAACTGGATGGCTTAAAACAACATAAATTTATTCTCTCACAGTTCTGGAGGCCATTAGTCTGAAATCAGTATCGCTGGGCTGAAATCAAGGTATCAGCAGGGCCACACTCCCTCCGGACACTCTAGGAAGAATCCATTTGTTGCCTCTTCCAGCTTCTGGTGGCTGCCAACATCCTTTGGCTTGTGACTGTAGCATGCCAATCTTCAAGGCCAGCATGGCCTCCACTTCAGTGTGGCTGTCAAATCTCCCTTGTCACCCTCTTATAAGGACACTTGAGATAGCATTTAGGGCCCACTGGGATAATCCAGGATAATCTCCCCATCT
>NW_004443938.1:15003221-15005341 GCF_000243295.1 Trichechus manatus latirostris | reverse complement strand
GAAGGGAAGTAAGGAGGAAAATAAATTTTAAAACATTTGGGACCAATCAGAGATACACATGCATCATCAGGTATACAGAAACATGGTAGAATTAGCTAATAATAATAATAATTACCATCAAATAATATTTTAGGGGTCTTTCTTCTCAAGAACTCATGTTGTTTTCATACATGGCTTAGACAGTCAGAGAAAACAAAAACTCAGTGAAGTAAGGGAGCCCAGTTTATTTCCTCTCAAAAATCCCTTACCATATCTCAGAAGTTAAAGACTTTGGAATCCAAATCTTTTGGAAAAGGGAAAAATAGAGTTTACAGGGAAATTCAAAATTGTGTGTCTTTAAATGTCTATAGAAACTTTATTCATAATAGCCCAAACTGGAAACAACCCAAATATCCATCAACTGGTAAATGGATAAACAAACTGTGGTCCATCCATACAATAGAAAACTACTCAGCAATGAAGAGAAATACGTGCAACAACTTGAATTAATTGCAAAAACATTATGCTGTGTTAGAGAAGTCAGACTCAAAAAAGTCCATTCTTTATGGTTTCATTCATAGAATGTCTAGGACAGCTAACTGTAGTCTATACTGACAGAGAACATGTTGATGGTTGCCTGTGGTCATGGGCTTTGGGGGTTTAACTAGGAAGGACACAAGGATACTTTTCTAGAGTGATGAAGATGCTAATTGACTTTAGACTTTGTTAGATCAGTTATGCATGTTAACATTTTAGGGGTAACCTTAGAAGAAAATGTGAACAAACCAAAAGAAGATAGGAAAGGAGGCAAAAATTAATAGTAGAAAGAGCAAAATAAGCTAGTGGAGATAAATCTAAAAGGTCACAATGAATGTAAATGGAATAACTTCCCTAGTTAAAAATTAGAGATCAGGTCAGATTATTGTAAACAACAAAAGCAAAAATAAAAATAAATAAATTCCAGTTATATTCTCATTATAGAAGTCTCAACTAACTGAAACATAAAGATATAGAAAGTTTCAAAGTGAGAGAAAAATACTAACCAAAACAAAGCTAGTTCAGCTATATTAATATCAGACAACATAGATTTTAAGGCAAAAAGCATTATTCAAAATCACTATTGTTTATATTAGTGAAGACCTTGAAAATATCTAAATGTTCATTAGCAAGAGAATAAATAAATTATGATGGATTTAGTTAATGGAATATTATACAATCATTAAAATCAATGCATTAGAGTAACATATATCAATACATTTAAATCTCAAAAATTTAATGGTATAGAAGAAAAATCACTATTGCAGAAAAATAAACTATTATACTTTTTACATTAAGTTTAAAAGCCAAAATAACCAGTTACCATTGAGTCAATTCCAATTCATGATGACTCCATGTGTATCAGTGTAGAACTGTGCTATGTTAATAGGATTTTCAATGGATGATTTTTCAGAAGTAGATTGCCAGGCCTTTCTTTCAAGGCACCTCTGAGTAGATTTGAATCTCTGAACTTTCAGTTACCAATTAAGCATATTAATCATTTTCATCTCACAGAGACTCCAAATTTAGAAACGAGTAATAATAATTTTTGCAATCCACGGCACTTCCGGTGATACTTGACTTCTCTTACAGCTTCATGCTCATGGAAACTCCAAAGCTGATTCATGCCTTAATCCAGGTCTTTCCTGGAATGAGAGACAAATGTCTTTGAATAGCCCAAGGCTGGGCCAACTGGACTAAATTCAGAGTAAAGGACTGTGAACCCCAAGGGGTCAAGTTGAAGGCTTGAGTACCAAGGACTGAACAAGACTGGCCTTACTGGCCTTCATTTTAACTGGACAGCATAGCTTGGGAATAAAGGTTACCTTGGAGCAATTTCGGTAGGCGTTTCAACTTGAAAAGAAACCACCAGGAAAATAACAATTCTTTTGGGGAAAAAGACAGTGTCCAAGCAGCGAATTTGAAAGCAGCAGTGTCAGTAAATAATGGGAAACACATTTTAGAGTTTTCAGCTAACTATTTCACCAGCATTGGGACATTTATACATGCATCCACAGATAAAAATCACTATAGCTTAGGAAGTAGGAATTTAAAAAATAGGCATGTTTATTTAAGGTGTAGATTTACAGTTTTTTTGTTTTTTT
>NW_004443938.1:15000633-15001943 GCF_000243295.1 Trichechus manatus latirostris | reverse complement strand
GTTACAAATGCCCCTTCACTGTCTTCTCTTTTCTAGTGCTCTGTTGAATCCTAATTCTAAATGAAGAAGAGAAAACTACCTGCGTGAAAGTCTGGCTACACCACTTCCCTTCTAAGATTCCCTCAGGGGCTTCCATTGCCAGCAGAATGAAGCATTACTCTTAGGACAGGCACAATGGACGCATGGTGGTGTTGTTGTTCGTTGTTTCCGTGTCGCTTCCAGCTCAGGACGACCTTATGGATAACAGAACAAGATGTTGCCCAGTCCTGGGCCATCTTCATGATTGGCAGCATGTTTGAGTCCATTGCTACCTCCCAACCTAGAGGGCTCATCTTCCATCACTGTATTGGACAACATCCTGTTGTGATCCATAAGGTTTTCATTGGCTAGTTTTTGGAAGTAGATCACCAGGCCTTTCTTCCTAGTCTGTCATAGTCTGGGAGCTCCACTGAAACCTGTCCACCAAGGGTGACCCTGCTGGTATTTGAAATACTGGTGGCATAGCTGCCAGCATCATAGCAACACACAAGCCAGCAGAGTCTGACAAACTGACGGACGAGTGGTGGACATGTAGGGGCCTTCATGATCAGGCCTGCCAATTTTCCAGCCCATTTCCAACCCTCCATACCTTCCCTTTTTTACTTCCGCAAAACTGAATTGCTCTTAATGTTGCCAATATAACTGGGTCTTGGTTCAGACTGGACCCTCTCCCGTCAGGAATGCCCACCTCACATTTTTTCCCCTGATCCTCACTCATCCTTTCAGACATGGTTTGGGCCTCATCTCTTCCAGCCATGCTTTCTTGACCACGTCATTGGATAAAGGATCTGCCTCTTTCTCCCAATAATGCCCTGTGCCGACTTCTTCCCCAGCACATGTCTTCTGCCCTTGAAATGACCTGTTTCTTGAAATGGTTTCCCAGACAGTGACTAGCATGATTAGAAAGTATCACAGGTGTTGAACCAATCTGTGCCAAGTACTCTTTCAGGCCTTCTTGTGGATGGCTTCTTACTTGTGTATGCTTTCTTAAATGTCAGTTACCCGCTGGTCAGATTCTTCCCATCAATGAGTGGGAAGATCCATTAGGAATTGGGCATTTCTCACTGAAAGCAAAATGCAACTGGCGCTTCCTCCCCATTGAGTAGAGAAGACCCCCATGGCCCCCCACATTTCAGTACTTCGACATGGGTTGAGGTGGAGAAGGGAAGAAAACAGTCAAAATGGAAATGGTTAAATTAATTAATTGCAAGCTCGCTTGTAGGACCAGCACGTTTATTTAATCAGTTGCCTAGTAACCCAGCCTGCGTATG
>NW_004443938.1:14997581-14999674 GCF_000243295.1 Trichechus manatus latirostris | reverse complement strand
GCTCTGCTGTCGTGCTGTGCAGAAGCTAATCTAATTAAGACAGGATCTGCTAAATTTAATAGCCTGCTATGAATTTTTACAGACATCTGGTAACTGGAAGTTGGAGCAGCTCTTACATATAAAATTCACGTTGTCCAGATGACCAATATCAGGGTCAACTTTTTCCTTTTTTCAGGAACCCATACTGTTTTGGGACAGATGCTATTTTCAAACCATGATTTCCTGAAGATGAACTCACTGAAGAGGAGATTGAAGATCAAAGCTTCTAAATCTCAGCTTTCCATCTACAAAATGAAGGCAAAGATGCTTACATCTTCTGGTAGTTTTATGGATAAACCCGAAAATGTATATAGGGAGCCCTGGTGGTGCAGTAAGGAGCCCCGGTGGCACAGTGGTTAAAGCGATCGTCTGCTAACTGAAAGGTTGGTAGTTCAAAACTACCAGAAGCTCCTAGGGAGAACGATGTGGCAGTCTGCTTCTGTAAAGATTTACAGCCTTGGAAACCCTATGGGTTGGCTATGAGTCAGAATGGACTCCACAGCAGTGGGGGTTTTTTGGATTAAGAGGGCTGGCTTCATGGGCATGTAAGCTGTACATCATGCAAGGCCCCTTGCTTGGTGTAATGCTTTCCTGTCCTGTCTTGAAATTCTTAATTTTTGAACAAAGGGGAACCACGTTTTTATTTCACACTTGGCCCTGCAAATTAGGTAGCCAGTCCTGTATATATACAATCCTATGCCTGATGCCTGTTCCACAGTAGGCACAAAGTAATGTTTAGAAGTCTCTCCTTCCCCATCCTACTCTCCAATGTAAAGTTATGAAATTCAGGCTAATAGTTTTTCTTCCACTTCCAAGAATCACAACTTCTTGACCAGTGGTCCTAAGAACTCCTCCCACTACCTCTACCACCAAGGACCATAATTCATACTTATGAAATAAACAATCATACTAATATAAAAACACTTACTTCCATATAGGCATCTATGCTTGTGTGTGCAGAAATTACCAATTATATGAGAACTGATAACAATAATTATCACTGAGGTGTTGTTAGCTGCTGTCAAGTTGGCCCTCATGACGATCCATGCGCAAAATGTTGCCAAATCCTCCACCATCCCTATGACTGGTTGCAGGTCGGACCATTTTGATCCATAGGGTTTTCATTCGCTGATTTTTGGAAGCAGATCCCTAAGCCTTTCTTCCTAGTCTTAGTCTGGAAGCGCCACTGAAACCTATTTGGCATCATAGCAACACACAAGCCTCCAATGACAGACAGGTGATGGTGGTACTTCAGGTGCATTGACCAGGAACTGAACCCGGAATTCTCCCTTATGGAAGGTGAGAATTCTACTACTGAATCGCTATTGCCCTTATCTTTGAGTTTGAGAACTAATATTAGGGGCTGGTTCCTGGAGAGGGAATTGTTTTTCATGTTGTATCATTTTGTTCTTGTTTTTGTTTTGTTTTGTTATATTGTTAGTATGTTTTACCCTAAAAAAATAAATCAGTGCCTAATTTTGTTTTATTTGTTGTTGTTTTTGTTAGGTTGCCATTGAGTCGGTTCTGACTCATCGTGATCCCATGCACAAAAGAACTGAACACTGCCCAGGCCCGCTCCATCCTCACAATTGTTGCTATGTTTGAGCCCATGGTTGTAGCCACTGTGTCAATCCATCTCGTTGAGGGTCTTCCTCTTTTTTGCTGACCCTGTAATTTTACCAAGCAGGATGTCATTCTCCAGGGATTGATTCCCCCTAATAACATGTCCAAGGTATGTGAGACATAGTTTTGTCATCCTTACTTCTAAGGAGCATTCTGGTTCTACTTCTTCCAGAACAGATTTGTTCATTCTTTTGGCAGTCCATGGTATATTCAATATTCTTCACCAACATCACAATTCAAAGGAGTCAATTCTTCTTTGGTGCTCCTTATTCATTGTCCAGCTTTCGCATGCATATGAGGTGATTGCAAATACCATGGCTTGGGACAGGCACGCCTTAGTCCTCAAGGTGACATCTTTGCTTTTCAACACTTTAAAGAGGTCTTTTGCAGCAGATTTGCCCAATGCAATGTGTCTTTTGATTTCTTGACTG
>NW_004443938.1:14981187-14983346 GCF_000243295.1 Trichechus manatus latirostris | reverse complement strand
TGCCTGCCTACTAACTGCCCCCAACATCCCTCACCACCACACACACACCAAAATGCAAGCTCCAAGAGAGCAGTGACTTTGTTCTATCCAATGCTGAATGCATAACATCCAGAAAAACACCTAGTGTGTGGTAGGTGTGCATTAAATATGTTGAATCATCAACTGAATCTGTGTACTTTATCTACCACCCATCTGTCAGTTTGTCCTACTGTGGTGGCCTGTGTGTTGCTATGATGCTGCAAGCTATGCAACGAGTACCTCAAATACCAGCAGAGTCACCTATGGTGAACAGGTTTCAGCAGAGCTTCCAGCCTAAGACAGACTAGGAAGAAAGGCCTGCCAATCTACTTCTGAAAATTAGCCACCCAAACCCTTATGGATCACAACAGAATATTGTCTGATACAGTGCTGAAAGATGAGTTCTCAAGATCAAAAACGAACTGAAAATACACATTGGCTGTGACAATGGACTCAAGCATACCAATGATTATAAAGATGGTGCAGGAGCAGGTAACATTTTGTTCTGTTGTACGAGGGGTCACCATGGGTCGGAGCTGACTTACAGCAGCTAACTACAACAACTTTGTTACCACACTGGGAAAATCGCAGACAGCAAGAAGTTAAAAATAAGGCAGAAATTCAAGAGGAGAAATGAAACAAAAAAAATGGGAGAAAAAAAATTTTTTTTTTTTCTTTTTTAGCAAAGCATCATTCCAGCTCCATATTGTGCTCGAAGGCTCATAACCAGGTCAGTCAAGGGGTGAGAAATAAAGAAATATTCCAGGGCTCAAGCCAAGATGGAAAGTCATCACAACAGCCCAGTTTACAGGGGTGTGGTCCTATTGAGAAGACCCCAAAGCAGAGAACTAATAACGTGGTCTAGGAACATCTTTTGAAGTAGCTGCTGGAACAGTAATTACTCTGAAACTGACCCATTTCTGGGTTACTGTGATAAGCAGGTGAGTCCTGTGATACAGTCTGTCATCTTGGTTGAAATGGGAATTTGAAGGCAGATTACGTTCACATGCTGATAAATATAAGGAAGGGGATGTTATAATCCAGGATTCTAGAAACCACCCTCGGCTTTACTTCACCACCTCCCATCCTGAAGCTCTAACTGTTCTGTACTGATTTCCCTCTAGTGTGGAGTGCAGAGACACCGTGGGACACCTTGGTTGCGATGGAGACTGTTGTCTCTCAATAACCATTTTCCTCCTTTTCGCTTTCATTGCATATGACCCCCATCCCCGGGTTTTACCTTGGCTCATGGCCATCTAGCCATAGACTACAATGCTGAGCTTCCATTGCCACCAGGGACTGCCCGGTGACTACTTTTCAGGCCTTTGGGATACAAGTGGCACTGGTACATGCAAATCCTGGGTCGTCCTCTTGGACATGCTTCCCATGGACTTGGTCCTTCCTGCTAGCTGGAGCACACAGCATGGTCCCCTAGATGACTTTGTAGAAGAAAGTCCTCCCACCTACCCTGGACTGTCCCATAAAAGAGAAGGAAACTTCTTTCATATGTTTCTTTGTTTTGGATACATATCCAGTTCTCTAAATATTGTGACAGCACAAAACACCTCAAGCACAGCCACCACTGTCTGTCAGTAGACACTTGCATATTACTATAATGCTGAACATAGTTCAGCAGAGTTTACAGTCTAAGACAGACTAGGAGGGAAGTCCTGAAGATCTGCTTCTGAAATCAGCCGATGAATACCCTACAGACCACCACAGTCATGGGGAAGGTTCAGGAGCAGGCAGTGTTTTTCTCCGTTGTGCGTGAGGTCGCCATGAGTTAGGGATGACTTGATGGCAGCTAACAAAAACAACTGCATAGTGAAAATGTATAAAATCCTATATTCAGAAACCAGATGTACCCCTTACCAGGCACGTGACCCTGAATCTTTTTTTCTCATAGTAAATAGTGATAACGAGACTGCCTTGCAGGGGGGTTACATTATTACAACTCAAAAATTATGCATAGTGCCTAATCTTTGATATGCTGTTATTGTTGTTGTTAGGTGCCGTCAAGTCAGTTCTGACTCATAGCAACCCCATGTACAACAGAATGAAACACTGCCCGGTCCTGCGCCATCCTCACAATTATTGCTATACCTGAGCCCACTGTTGCAGCCACTGTGTCAATTTATCTC
>NW_004443938.1:14978711-14980301 GCF_000243295.1 Trichechus manatus latirostris | reverse complement strand
ACACGAACACCTACAGAGCCCTCAAGAACATCAGGAAAGAGAGTGGCAAAGGATAAAGAGGGCAGTGAAGTCCTGGGGTCTGATGTGTAATTTGCCCACCCCTCCTACCTCAGTTCCTGGGGAGTAGCACCCACCACCGTTTCATATCAAACGTTGATGACTGTCCGCCCAGGTCATTGGCAGCAGTCTGCATAGATTCCGTGGGCCTTCTCAAGCTTTCTTAATCTTACTTAAGAAAAGGCATTTCCTTCCTCCAATCCATTACTTCACAGAAGCCTCGGTGATGATAGACTGGGCCCTTTAGCTCAAAAAGTAAAGGCTGAAGATAAAGCAATAATGCCATGATCCCCAAATAGTGTTTCTGTGGTTTTCAAACCTCAGTGAGGAAATGCCTGGAAATAACTTGTCCATTGGAACAAGCCCAGTACTGTGCAAGTCCTCCAAGCCCTGGGGGACGGTCCCCTCCTCCTCGCTGAGACTCTCCCCTTGAAAGAAATCTGCGCTCCCATTTGCAACTTTCACATAAACTGAGAAAATCTCAGACACACGCACAGCAAAAAAAAAAATCTTCCCAGATATGATGTACTGTAATGTTTACCATTTTCCAAGAGTCACTTCTTAGTCGGCTGCACAGTAAATAACCCATTTGTTTCACTCAAATCACTTCCCATAATAAAGGACTTGTGTAAATTCAGCAGGAGTTCTGTCATCCCGAGTTGATGAGCTGGCATGGGAGGATTTATCTCCACCATCCACCAGTATGAAAAGCTGGTGCTGCGCTTTTTAACACGATGAAAACAGTGAGAAAGTTGCAGTTCTGGCTTGTGAATTCATCAAGAGCTGACTTCATGAAATCTTAATGAACAGATTCAAGCAAGGGCTGGGATAACTCATTCAGGCAAACAAAAATGCATTAATGCAACATTAACCCCAGGAAAATATAAACCCAGAGAGTCTGGAAATTTGGTCATTACAGGTAAAATAAATAGTATTATCTATATGTATATGTATATATACGTGTGTGTATATATATATATAGAGAGAATATATATTAAATATCTATAACTCATGACACAATTATCTAACAATGCCCAATTCAGTAAAGATGGGTTCATAACCTCAGGTCAAAGGCTGATCTTGGACTTCCCCAGAAATACCCTGTCAGCAAAGGAGAACTAGACCAAGCCTTTCAGTCAGAATCTCAGATAGTAGAATTTATCCCAACATATGCAGGAGTATAACAGGCTGATAGTGTCCAATTATTCTTTTCATGGGCCAAAACCAAAAACCCATTGCCGTTGAGTCAATCGTGGCTCATAGCAACCCTGCAGGACAGAGTGGAACTGCCCCATAGGGTTTCCAAGACTGTAATCTTTACAGAAGCAGGCTGCCACATCTTTCTCCTGAGGAGCTGCTGGTGGGTTCAAACCAAAAATAGATTACCCAATAAGCAAGGTATGCACGAGCTTACTTGTGCTTTCTTACTCATCTGAAGTGCCCAATTTCACCTATTTTATACCATATCAAAGATGTAGTTAAACCCATGTGAAACTGTTCACTACAGATTAATAAGTAAATACAATTAAGCCC
>NW_004443938.1:14974393-14977774 GCF_000243295.1 Trichechus manatus latirostris | reverse complement strand
AAAACAAAGAAAATCCTATTCCCAAATGGGATTATATCCACAGGTATAGGAGTTAGTATTCCAACACCTATCTGGAGGAAAGGGGGACACAATTCAAGTCTTAACGTCACCCTTGCCCTTGGGGGACACAATTCCATCCATAATACCACTTTGCCAAGAATCTATGGCTCCTTCCCCCAGCATCACCTGCAAAGTAACAAAGGCCTAGAGCTGAGAGTGAAGTAGAAAGGCGTGGTCCCCAAGGAATTCATTTGAATTGCAAGTGGGAATGGCTAGGGCAAGTTTGTTCCTTGTATCCATAGGCACCAGGCTGCACCATACCTTTCTTAATGCTGCTCACATACCCTACTGAAATCAGTCTAAGCAGCCAGCTAGCACAGCCTTCTTTTTAAGTAAAAGTGCTTCACACTTAGAACATCTCAAAATGCTGGAAAATAGACACAGTGCCAGAGAGATAGATATCAATTGGATTATTTGAGCTAATGGTAGTTTTCTCTTGCTATAAACCTTTTATTATTAATTCTCTAAGTGGTTAATATGAAACCCTTTACAATGCTTTCATTTCAGAGTACTTGGTAAAATCATTCACTTGTTAGGTATGTAACTGGAAGAATTGTATAATACAAATATAAGTGATCACATTTTGGTCACATGTGGTTAATCTTTCTTAGATAAAACACCGAGGAACCCAATATGGAAATGTCAAAATTGCCTCAGAGTGAAAAACTCAGTTTGAATATTTATGTACATGCTCCAAATTGAGGCAATCCAGCAAACTGTTTAATAAAGACAAAAGGATTGAGCTGTTTGCGCATTTTAATTTGCAAAACAAAGAACATCACATAAATGTGATTTAGTTGTATTATTACACACTTTAATTTATTATTCATGCATCTTATTTTCTAGAACCAAAATAACAAGACATGTGTTGCCAAATATCAGCATTGCTACAATTCAAACCACTGATAGCACTTTAGTTAACCAGGCCACATTCCAGCTGGGGGTCCCAATTAACAAGGGCATAAATATACATATATGTATACATGCACATGTGTGGAAGAGAGAAAGAGGGAATATTTTTTATCAGTAAAAGTAAAAATAAAATGAATTAAGTCAGGGTATAGAAAAAAATCAGCTTTCTGAACACCACACTACTACCAGCTATTTCTGTGTTCAGTGTGCTTGTTGATCATCTCCACGCCCCACTGGAATGTAGGCTCTATGAGACTGAGACCTTGTCTCTCTTCTCTGCTGTTTCCCAGGGCCTGTATCAGGGGTTGCCTCTTTATAGGTGCTCAGCCATCCAGTTGCATGAAAAGATGAATGATCCCAGGGCACGTGTACACCTTGAGGTCTGCATGACTACCTAAGATCACACCACCATGACCCCAGACCCCAGAGGCCCTATGACATGTTCAGTTTTGATAGCATGTTCTGTCTGTTTGTTGTTTAATTCATTTTGAGTGTCTTTAGTTGGGACGTGTCTTCCTCAGTTCCTCAGGCCTTATCAACCTTTCTTCTCCTGACTCCTTCACCCAGTGTGGCTCATTTACTCCGTCTGCTCATGCTTTTCAGTGACGATTACGTTATGCTGATTACATTCTACTTACTAAGGCAGGAATAGGAATAAACCCATCCTTGTTGTTGTTTTTGTTACTAGGTAACGTCAAGTCAGTTCTGACTCATAGCGACCCTACGTACAACAGAATGAAACACTGTCTGGTCCTGCACAATCCTCATGATCTTTGTTATGCTTCAGTCCATTGTTGCAGCCCCTGTGTCAGTCCATCTCATCGAGGGTCTTCCTCTTTTTCACGGACGCTCTACTTTACCAAGCATGATGTCCTTCTCCAGGGACTGGTCCCTCCTGATAACATGTTTTGAATACTTAAGATGAAGTCTCGCCATCCTAGAGATCCATCCTACAAGTCTAGAATTAAACCAGAAAAGGAGTTTCTGCTTAAGCCCTAGTTAATTATGGTAAAAATTTAAGAAAAATATCCATTCCTTGAGCCGTTCAGGCATTTGAGGTTTTAATAGGTAAAAGATTGAGGGATAATCTCCGTTTGCTAAATCCTGAGTCATTCCACCAATTCTGACGTGGTCAAATTGGCATATTTGTGCACAGAGCACACTCTGACAAAAATGAGGGAGGCTACCATACGCCTTCTCTTCATTCATTCATTTATTTACTAAATAAACTTTCATTAAGTGCCTATAATTTGTAAGGTGTACCTCTAGCTCTGCAGACACACTCATTAGCGGAACGGGTATATCCTTGGCCTTTGTGATGCTCACTATCTCTTGAAGAACCAATAGTAAGCAAATAGTACCCAAAGGAATGTAAAATTTCAACATGAAAAAAGTGCCAAACGAAACCAAAACAGTGAAAGGAGCATGCTGCAACAATAGCAAACAGCAGGAGACTCTGACAGTCCTGTGTGTGTGTGCATGCGCACACATGATATAGTGTGTGTATGTGGAGGGGGAAGGAATGGACAGGGGAATAGTGTTCTGCCATTCTGACAATGAGCATAAAATACTCCTAGCAACTGGGAAATGGGAGGAGTGAGGGTCTGGTTATCCTCATTTTCTTTTCCTTTCCATTCATTCACTAATCAGAGTCAGTCAGTTGATATACATTTTATTGAGGATCTACTATGGGCCTAACAGCCACAACAATGGACTCAAACATGCCAACAATCAGGCAACGTTTCCTTCTGTTGTACGTAAGGTTGCCATGAGTCAGAGCCAACTCCGTGACAACTAACGACAACAACACTATGTGCCTGGTGCAGTATTAGGCACTAGGAATATAATGAAGAGTAAGACAAACATGGTCCTTGCCTATGTGGAGCCTGGAGTCTATTAGGGAATCACACAAAAATACAAGCCATGACACAAATGAAATAATTACAAATGCTGTAGGTACAATGACAGAAATCAACCAAGGCCGAAACAGAGGATATCGTGGTGGAGGATCACTTTAATAAGGTGCTCAGGTAAGGCTTCTTTGAGAATATAACATTTAAGCACATTCCAAAAATATGAAAAGAGCTGGCTTCACAATGACATGGGGGGAAGAACATTGCAGCCAAAAGGAACGGCATAAGGAAAGCCGGGGATGAGACTGGCAAATCTGAACACTTGGAAGAGCACCGTGGTTTCAGAGCAGTCAAGTGTCAGATGAGGCTTGACACATGGGCAGGAGCCTTGTAGGTCTTGGCCATGAGTTTAGGGTATGTGAGAAGATGTGATTTGCTTCTCATGAGGACTGCTCTTGCTGCAGTGTGTAGCAAGAATGGGATGCCATTGAGGAGGCTGTTGGAGAGGCCCAAGTTAAGAGGTGGTTATGGCCTGGACTCTGCATTTCCATTATTT
>NW_004443938.1:14971924-14973383 GCF_000243295.1 Trichechus manatus latirostris | reverse complement strand
TGAGTTGTCAAGAATTTTATTCTACTTGAAGTAACGATCAATGCCCATAGAAGCAGCAGTCAAGAAATCAAATGATGTTTTGCCTTGGTCAAATCTGATGCAAAAGACCTCTTCACAGTGTTAAAAAGTAAAGACGTCACTTTGAGGACTAAGGTGCACCTAACCCAAGCCATGGTTTTCTTGATCACCTACTATGCACATGAAATCTGAACAATGAAAAAGGAAGAGTAAAGAAGAATTCACACATTCAAATTGTGGTGTTGGTGAACAAAATTCAACATACCATGCACTGCCAAAAGAATAAACAAATTCATCTTGGAGAAAGTACAGCCAGAATGCTCCTTAGTAGCGAGGATGGTGAGACTTCATCTTGCTTACTTTGGCCATGTCACCAGGAAAGAGCAATCGCTACAAAAGGATATCAGGTTTGGTAAAGTCGCCAATCCTGTTGCCGTCGAGTTGATTCTAACTCATGGTGACCCTATAGAGGGTCACTAAAAAACAGGGAAAATCTTTCAGATGGATTGACATGGTGGCTGCAACAATGGGTTCAAACACAGAAATGACTGTGAGGATGTCACAGGGTGGCACAATTCGTTCTGTTGTACATAGAGTCGCTGTGAGTCAGAACCGATGAAATCTAACAATGACACTTTAATTTACCAAAAATCCTTACCTGAAATCACTGGAATTGGAAGTCGATAATTAGAACTTCTACTTTGAATTAATCGCAGTTTTGTTTCCAGGATTTAATTACAACTCCAAGTCTGTATCTGATAGATGTAATGGACCTTATTTCTCCATCCCTCTGCAACATTTGCTTCAGTTGGAATGTAAATTGGTATTTCCAGCTGAAATAATCATATGCTTATTAAGCACCGTCTAATAGGCAGCATCTGAGTAGCTTAAAATACAGTACAATGGATGTAGTATAATGTGGATTGAGGTATGTGTGCAAAGGGATGGGCTGGAGGGGGCCTTGAAAAGGTGAGAGATTATCAAATTGAACTCTGAAAAGAAGGATCAGGAAGATTTAAAATCAATGAAATTGAAAATAAATGAACAATATCTGCAAGCATGCTACAATATCATATGAATTTGTTCTTGAAAATACCTTGACTTGAAAGCTTTTGAAATTCTTTGATGGAAATTGTCACATAAGTACAAAGCATTGACATTATCAGTAATTATTGTTATAAAACATTAGTTGAAAACAGCAACCCAGGAATTAGTAATAAGTCTCACAACTGTAAATATCACATATGCTGCTAACACTCTGGTGAAAACCAAATGAACGCATACACTGATTATTATTTTTACTCTTTCTGCACCTGGGAAACAAACATTACAACCTGATGAGTAAAACTATAAAATTTATCCAATGACATTCGATAGCCTAGGAATAGAATCCTTAAAAGAATGGTTTCCTTTCTTAGCGTGATTTCGTTTTAACCCAGCT
>NW_004443938.1:14968604-14970691 GCF_000243295.1 Trichechus manatus latirostris | reverse complement strand
CAAAGGCTCCAGAGGAAGATAGGTGTCTCTTCCCGCTTCTGGTGGCCCCAGGCATTCCTTGGCTTGTAAACCCATCACTCCAGTCTCTGATTCCATCTTAGCTTGGCTGTCTTCCCTCTGGATATCCAATTCTGGGTCTCCTCTTTTTGTAAGGACACAAGTCATATCACATTAGGACGCACCCTACTACTATATGACCTCATGTTAGCTTAACGAGCTACATCTTCAAAGACCCTATTACCAAACAAGTCACAGGAACGAGAGGCCAGGACTTGAATATATTTTCTGAGGGCACTATTTACCCATAACAGCTCCCAAACCCCAAGAGAAGGCAATACAGTAAACAATCCATTCAGATTCACCAGTTAAAAGGCCAAGACAGCACAAAGGATAGACTGAGAATCTGCAGGAGAAACTCCCAACTCAAACCCAGGGATTTAGGGAAGTCTGAGGTTTGGATTGACTCACAAGATAAGGTAGCCACAATGACAAATGGTATTTAACTTAGTATTCCTCATGTCTACCACCCTTAATGTTCAAATCAGGGCACCTCCCTCTCATCTGAAGAGTTGTCTCTGGCCTCTCAAATTTTAATTCCAATTTTATTTTAGTCTCGCTGAAGGTTGAAAGCGATAAAGGATAATGCCAGGAAGGATAATTTCTGTTATTTCTACCAAGGGAGTTAATTATCCTGTGAACAGAGGAAGAGTCCGGATTTCTGAGTTTTCTCTTCAAAGCAATATGAGAATAACTGGCTGAGGAGAATGCTGCTGTGTAGAAAAAAAACAGAAACAAAGTGTTACCGTAATGTGTAAACCAGAGTGTAGACGGTGACATGAGATGGCAACGTTCAGTCTTTCCACCAAAAGGGTCCAGATTAAGGCACTGCCAGTGTTTGAAAGTTTAGGGGCTGTGAGAATATTTCCACAGCAAGAAGAAAGCTAAGGGGCAGTTTTAAGTCTGTGTCAGCATAAGAAAGAGGGGCGTGGGCATTGAGGACTGGACAAGTTGAAAGGGTCAGGTGGCAGCAGGGGGATTTAGATTATGTTGGTTCCAGAAATAATCGCTCACTCACATGCTTGGGCGAAGCCATCGACCAGATCTAGGCGACATGGTGACTGCCTGATCAGACGAGGTCAAGTCCCGTGAAACCAGAGTGAGCTTCCCTACGCCCTCGGAACCATTTGTGGGCAAGTCACAGTCCCGTAAGGCAAGAAAGGCATTCTGGCTCCTTTGCCACAATCCTTTGCCAATTACCTGCATCAGTAACGGCATTCGAGAGTCCAGCAGAGAGGAAACAGGCCTTCAGCAAATGATGGACACAAGGCAGGTGGTTAGTTAGTTCGGTTTCTTTTTCTTTCCTTTTCTCCCTTTCCTTTGGAGAAGTTTAAAGGCTCTGGCTCTTTGTATTTGTTTTATTTTCTTTAAATAAAATTAACACGAAAATTATCTAGTCATAATAATTCAAAACAAAGCATAATCACATAGAATACCCTACCGTGCACTAGCCAGGGCAGCAGCCACTAGCCAGTTGTGGTGCTTGGGCTCATAAAATGTGGCGAGTCCAAATCGAGATGTGCTGTAAGTCTAAAATACACCTGGATTTCAAAGACTTAGTATGAAAGAATGCAAAATATCACAGTAATTACTCTGTGGAGCTTACACATTAAAATGATACTATTTGGGATATGTTAGATTACATAAAGTATACTATGATACTTACTGCCATTCGTTTTATTTTTATTTTTTTACTTTTTAAAATGTGCCTATTAGAAAATTTAAAATGTGGCTCACACTTGTAGCACTCATTATATTTCTGTTGGGCAGTGCTGACGTGGATAATAAAATGAAGTTCCCCTTTGTTCTCCCTATATCTCTTCCCAGAGGAAGTCTTGTGACATTTTGTGTGTATTCTTAGAGACTTTCTTTGCTACATATACAATTAAAAACAAAATGAACCATTTTATATATATTTTCCTGAAATTTTTTTTTTTTCTTATTCTCTTAACAGTATGTCCTGGAGCTTGTTCATTATTGGTACATGAACCTCTTCCTTACTCTTTGTTATTGCTGCATGAATGTTGCAT
>NW_004443938.1:14957049-14959664 GCF_000243295.1 Trichechus manatus latirostris | reverse complement strand
TGCTTGGCTGAGTTCTTTATCTCTTCATTTAATGTTTTAGGGTTTCAGGATTGTTGTATTCTCTGTTTGATTTAGTTTTTTGGATCATTGCTGTGGAGGGACAGCGTGGTGCTTCTGCCTAGAGTGCCATTTTGCCGGAACACTGTCAGGTTTTTTTTTAACTTTCCTATATCTTTTACCAAAAATAGATTTTAAATGTTGACTTATCAATCTGTTCTTTTAATTTCTGGGTTTGTGTACTTAACAAAACCTTCTATAAGCTGAGATTACAAAAATAGACTCCTTTTTTTTTGTAAGAGCATTACTGAGATATAATTCACAAACCTTACAACTTACCCATGAAAGTGTAGAATTCAAAGGATTTTAGTATATTTACATAGTAGTGGCATCATCAACACAACCACTTTTAGAACATTTTCATTATTCCAAACAGAAATTTCAACCCTTTAGCTATCACCCTCCACCCCAAACACCTCATCCTCACCAGCCCTAGACAACCACTAATCTACTATATTTCTCTATAGATTTATTTATTGTGGATATTTCATATAAATAGAATCATACAATATGTGGTCCATTGTGATTGGCCTCTTTCACTTAGCATGTTTGAAAGGTTCATCCATGTTGTAGCATTTATCAGTCCTTTATTCTTGTTTATAGTCAAATAATATCCAAGTATATGACTATACCCCATTTTATTTATCCATTCATCAGTGGATGGACATTTGGGATGTTTCCGCCCTTTGGCTATTATGAATAATGTTGCTTTGAACCTTCATGTACAAGTTTTTGTTAAGAAATATGTTTTATTTCTCTTGGATATATAACTAGGAGTAGAATTATAGGGTCGAATGATAACTCTAGGGGAACCAAAAACTAAGACATCCTCCCACTATTAACTGTATTTCTTTAGGTTTTAATTCTGTTCTATTTTGTATCTTCTGCCTCTCCTTGGTATACCTTAATAGTTTGTAATTCTTGTTTGCTTATCTTTGGATCCCTTGCTACTTTATCAGTTTAGGTGAGGTAGTTTGCCTTACAGGAAAAGAGTCACTGTAAGCATTTCTTTCCTAAACTCGCCTTCTTTCTGCACCCATCCCCTAGCTCCTTACCCACACTTTCTGACACCTCTTGGGGTGGAAGTGGGGAAAGATGGGGGAGAAAATCGAGATAAGATATAATAAAAGTCTTACTGGATTGGCAGAAGTGCAATCTGGTGATGGTGCCCTCTGAATCTGGTATATTCCCAATGTGAGTTTATAATTCGTGGGGCACTGAGTGGGATCTTGAGAGTTCCTTCTGGAAACCGGTAACTGCAATTCCTTTGACATGGATTGATAGTGGTAGACTCCAACCCCCAGACCCAGATGGGTGTTCTCACAAGCTTTCTTTGTAGGGAGCATTACCCTTTAGGGGGCTTTGCTGGGTAAAGGCCCTTTACAGCTCCAGGCCAGCTGTAGTTCTAACTGAGTCACAGGTTTAAAAAAAAAAAAAAAAATTGAAAAGCAAACAAGCAAACAAAAAAGCATACTTCTACCCACTTTGGGGAAAAGTACACCTTGCCCCCAAAGCAACCAACTCTCCTTGCTTTCACCGTGGTCTTTTTAAAGATTTTAATTTCTCAGACATAAATCAAAAACAAGTCCCTGGGTTCCCCTAAATTCTAAGGGAAATATGGAAAATTCCAAATGGTCTCCTCACATCCCCTACCTCACCCCCACCCCACCCCACCCCATACACACACACACCATTTGACCTGAGGTGAAGAGGAGGCTTCCCTGGCAGGAGGTGATAGGCCAATGATCTGGTGTCTCTCCCCAAAGAGATTTCTCTTCCTGTGTCCCCCATCTCTTACCTCAACTTTTTTATAATCTCAAAATTTTCTTTTTGATATGTGTTTTGACAATCTTATTTAAGAAATCTTTTCCTACCCCAACATCATAACAATATTCTATTTTTATATTGTCTTCTAAGGGTCTTAAGGATTGGTTTTAGACATTTAGGTCTTCGATAAACCAGTGCATTCTTTATTCTCCTTAAAATCACAGTGCCCTGAGGTTCTCCATGCATTGAGAGGCTGTGATTCAGTGCTATAGGAAATGAGTAACTCCAGTCAGAACAAGGAGTCATTGTTCAGTTTTGGTTTTAAACTAGATTTTTCTTTTAAGATTACAGTGGGAAAATTGTCTTGGGAACTAGCGTTCATTAAGAAAGCATTGGTTTCTAGATTCTGAAATTTCTCTTCGCATATCAAGAGAATGCCTACCCAGTTTGGATGATAGAGCTTCACTAAGGGAAGTTTTCTCTGGCCTGGGAAGGAAGTAAAGTTTTCCTCCTATGCCTAGATGCAGGAAAGGAGAGAAGGAGAGGAGCTGGAGAATGGATTAAAGAATAGATTGCAATATCTAATTTCTCCTTCAGCCAAAACCCTGGTTGCAAGCATGGGAGTGGGGTGGAAGCAGGAGAATCACAGAGTTGTAGGCTTCTACATCACTTTCTCTGGAACAGATTGTGAAAATATTAAGTGCCCTTATATAAGTGCCATAGGAGCCAGGTGGTACAGTGGTTTGTGATCACCTGTTAACCTAAGAATTGATGATTCAAACCCACCCAGT
>NW_004443938.1:14948588-14956561 GCF_000243295.1 Trichechus manatus latirostris | reverse complement strand
AGAACTATGCTTCATAGTGGCTGATTTTTCAAAAGTAGGTCACCAAGTCTTTCTTCCAACATGCCTCTGGGTGGGCTTGAACCTTTAGTCTTTTAGTTAGCAACCAAATGCATTAACTGTTTTCACCATTTAGGGACTCCCAGGGCCTCTTCAATTCCCATAGAGAATGAAAGGAATCTGTTTCTTTAGGCCAAAGATATTTGCCATGTTTTGCCTTGGTTGCATAGGACAGATCCCGATAATCTCAAAGTTTTCTAGGACTTGGGGTATAAACCTAGGACTCTGAATACATCTGACACAGAGATGCCAGTATAAACTTACAAAATGGACATATTCTAAGACATTTATGTCAATTTGGGAAGGGCCCTGGCTTGAAATACAGTGACACCTGTGAGAGCCAGAACTTGACGGGACTGCCTTGTTTTTCCAGGTCTTGCAATTTTTTGCTTTGACAGGGTACAGTCTTACCACTTTTCTGTCATTCTCTGTTAGTGGAAAATATTTGAGTTTTCCTTTTCTGACACATTTCCAACTTACACAGTTTCCAGCTTTCACAGGTTTTACTGTATTTTTTCTGGGCTTGCTGTTTCTGTCCAATACTCCCAAACTAATTTTCACCATTCTTTCTTTACCTCTACTGTCAATTGTCGGAAAATTCCTAAGAGTTCCCAGTAGGGGAGAAGGAAGATCCCAAAGTTGAGGGTCAGTGGGCCTGCCAGGACAAACCGTGGTGATGATGAGATGACAGAGGAGCAGGTGCTGTAGGGAAGCCAGAGAATCTAAGGGCCGTCCAATGTCAAGGTCAAGGGCACTGGTTAAGCCAAAGAACAGATTTACGTTCTTGCAGTGAAGATGCCATCCCTGGATGGTGCAAGTGGTTGAGTGCTCAACTACTAACTTAAAGGCTAGTGGCTTGAACCCACCCAGAGGCATCTCAGAAGAAAGCCCTGGTTATCTGCTTCTGAAAGGTCACAGCTTTTGATACCCTATGGAGCACAGTTCTACTCTGCATACATGGGGTTGCCATGAGTCGGAATTGACACATCATCAACTGGGTTGTTTTTTATTTGTGTGTTTGTTTTTTTAGTGGAGATGCCAGCATGGCCCCTACTCTGTAGAAGGTCAGGGGCACATGGCGCTCTTGTCAGTGATGACCAGGGAAGGACACTGTAATATGAAAACATGTAGTCTTCTCTCTATGCCCAGATACCATCTGGCAAGGAGAAAGGGCATGGAGAGAAACCCCAAAGGCTCAAGCCTTTTTCTGAGAGAAACTAAATTCACTCCAGATACATCCTTTTATAGGAAAGAAATTGATTTATCTTTCATGGGCAATTTTCCCTCCATCCACAAAAGGACAGGTCCTCAAGAGTACAATAAGATAAATTATAGAAAACTACATCTTCTTTTGAGATAAAAACTCAGTGTAGCATCATCCCCACTGCATATACTGGACCTGCGACAAATATCTTTAGACACTGCAAGGCTCTGGTCTACTATTTTTTGAAGAAAACCTTCACTGCTAGCTTGTGTTAATAATATTGACAACGAAGTGTTCTATATTTTTAGTGTCACAAATGTCAGATGCATGCAATGTGCATTTTCAACATCATAAGCAGTTACTAGACTAGGGGGCGGAAGTATGTGGTTGAAGGTAGAAAGCCCATCACTTTTGCAGACCATCAATTACTGAACTGCAGTTATAGCAGGAGAGGAAAACGTTTAGCCTCCTCTTAGCTCCTCTATTTGCTTCTTCCTTGGGAGTCATTGGACGGACGGGTGCTTTTAGATGCTGCTGAAGATAGTCTCCCTACTGTAAAAGGCTATTAGTGGGATTGCAAGATGGGCAGACTCGCAGCAAAGAGCACCTTCACTTGTATGAAGGACACAGGGGCTTCTAATGGAATTACATTAGGAAAGCAGACTTGGCAAAGGACTGTGGAGCGCACCGCGGGATCAAAAGGAAAGACCCTGGGCCCAGTTATGCTGGACCTTGACTCTCTGGGTCAGAAAGGGCTGAGGAAATGGTTCAGCCCAAGTGAAAGGGCTGCTCAGGCCAATTAAGGGACAAGAGAAAAAAGCCAAAATGATAGAAAAAGATAGCAATAGTTAGAACCTGGAATCTTAAAAGCAAGTGAAGGAAAGAGAAATTGATAGGAGTCGAGGAGAAAACACTATTAGGGAAGATACTCTGCTTCAAAATAGCCAAACAATAAAAGCAAAAGAAAATAAAACCAAAAAGGAGCCTCCTCCCTCCTCCCCCACTTACAGGACTATTGCCCAGGAGGATTGAAAAGAAAGCTGCCATACAGTTTCATCCCAAGAGATTGTTTACCTGCTCTAGCCCCCCAGCTCTGGGCTCCCCCAGCTCCAGCGTACCATTAGAAATGGCTTCTTTGCAGCTTCCAAAGAGTTCCCCCTCCTCATGCAAACTTAATGAGGTGCTGAGGATTAAGTGCCATATTCCTATTTATTGTTTCTCCAGTCACTAAAATCACAGAATGCACAATCTTGTAAGCCCCAAACCATTGGAAGCAGCACATGAGATTTAATACTGAGCTACAAGAAAAAAGAAAGGGAAAGACCAATTCTATTAGGTTTGTAGAAATAATGTTCTCCTAGTCAGATATTTCCTGGCAGTTAATGACCAGCTGTGCTAACTTCTACATCTAGTCATTAGGTTCACAGTGACCATCCCAGCTGCCACAAATGCTTAATTAAATACTTCAAAGACAATAAGTAGAATAAATAGCACATGCACCCTAAAATTGACAGTAGAGTTCAAGAAAGAATGATGAAGGTTAGTTTTGATATAGTGGACAGAAACATTTAGACTAGAGTAAGAATTTCAAACTGGGACCCTCCGAGAAGCTTAAATGTCTTAGCTTAAACATTTGTAGCTTCGTGCTGACAGCTCTGTATCACATGCACTTGAAGCCCTGGGTTTGCACCCCAAGTCCTAGGAAACTGAGATTATCGAGGCCTGTCCTATGCATCCAATGAGAAGCATGACAAGTGGCTTTGGCTGGAAGAAACAGAAGGGAAAGGAGATTTCAGGATCTGGGAAAACCATGCAGAAAGGGTGGCTCCAGCATTGCCTGGGAGTAGGGTCCTTCTCTCTGGACACTCAACCCATCTATTCTGGGGTACTTACTCTGCACCCAGAACAATGCTGAGTATTTTGGAAGTATTCTCTAATTTAATATTTTCACCAATACTATGATATAAATATTATTTTTGTTTTTCAGAATAAGAAAGTGAAATTTAGAGACGTGAAGTAACTTATCTAAGTTCACACAAGTAGCAATGGGTAGAGTGGTGTTTCAAATCCATTTGGGTGTGGCTCCAAAGCCCATGTCCCAAATACTTATCTCAGAGTCAGAGATACATGCTGGCTCCCACTCCTGGATCTGAAGATGATTTGATTAAAACAACAACAACAAAATAAACAAACAAAAAGATTTCCATTGAGTTGATTCTGACTAATGGTAACCCCATTTATGCAGAGCAGGGTTTTCAAGGCTATAACCTTTGGAAAGCAGATCACCAGGCCTTTCTTCTGAAGCACTTCTGGACTGGTTTGAACCAGCAACCTTTCGGTTAGTAGTTGGGTGCTTAATCATTTGTGCTTCCCAGGGACTTGTGGCCTGATACACATCTTGTCATTAATTTAGCCCTCAGGGTAACCCAAGATGAACCCCAAGGACACATCCTAAGAGCACCCAACCTAGGTATAAGAATATACCACATCGGAAACCTAAACCTCTCCCCAAAACATTACATTGGTGCTGACACTGCAGTGAAAAACAAAACAAAAAAGGATCAAGTACATAGCTTTAGAATTTAGTGTACATTTATTTATATTTTTCTAAGTTACAATATTTGCCAAAAGGCAGCATTCACATTTTATGGATATTAGAGATCAGCGTGGCTCTTCTGTTGATACACTAGCCAGTAAAGATGCTTGTGGACCATGGTTCCCTATGATTCCCAACTGACAAATATTACTCATGCTCTCCTACGGTCTTTTTTTTTTTTTTTTTTTCCTTAATTTATTTTGTTGTTGTTGTTGAGAATATACACAGCAAAACATATGCCAATTCAACAGTTTTCTACAAGTACAATGCAGTGACACTGATTACATGCTTTGAGTTGTGCAATCATTCTCATGGTCTTTTTCCGAGTTTTTCCTGCCCCATTAACATAAACTCACTGCTCCAAAAGGTTCCTAGCTAATCTTTGGAGTTGCTGTTGTCAGTTTCATCCCATATAGACAGATCTTAAAAGAGCACAGTGCTCAAGGCAGACATTTGTTACTAGTAAATCTAAACTACTATTTAGTTTTAAGAAGACTTCAGGGGATATTTTTGGATTAAGGTTTAAAGATTATATCAGGGCAATAGTTTCAGGGGTTCTTCCAGCCTTGATGGCTCCAGAAAATCTGAAGCCCATGAAAATTTAAAATTCTATTCTACATTTTTCCCCCTTTTGATCAGGATTCTTCTATAGAACCTTTGATTAAAATGTTTAGTAATGGTAGTCAGGCACCATCCAGTTCTTCTGGTCTCTTGGCAAAGGAGGCAGTTGTTCATGGAGGCAATTAGCCACACATTCCATATTCTCCTATCCCTGACTCTCTTCCTCTGTTGCTCCTGGTGAACAGAGACAAATTGTACCTTGGATGGCTGCTTATTAATGCTTAAAGGAGCATGTCTTCAGCAGCATGGCTCAATCACAGGTTTTCCCTGTCTGGGTATTTGGAGGGCTTCACCTTCAAATGTACAGGTTGAAAGTGCACATCCAAATATTTGTTCCTTTATTTCTGAGTATTTTTTTCTCTAGCTGGCCAGCAAGTGTTCCACAGGCTTCTGTTGCTATCAGAGGAAGAAAACTTGCTCTGCATAGTTCACACTTTGCACTCAGTGGAAAGTGAAGGGAAATGATATTATCAGTGAAAAGAAAAGAAACTTCACGTGAGCCTTTTGTGGCCCTTCGTTTGGTGAACAGGGAGTCTGGCGTCTTTCAAGACTTTCAATATTCGAAAAAATTGCCTCGTTTTAAATTCATGATTCTGAAAACAAGAACATCTCTGCACAATTCTTCTACCTGAAAAAAATACATTTCTGCAGAGAAATAAGGGAACTCTATAATGAAATAAGGAGCGTTTGGCTGCTAACTGAAAGATTGGCAGTTTGAATCTGCCCACAGGTACCTCTGAAGAAAGGCCTGGTGATCTACATCCAAAAATTCAGCCATTGGAAAACCCTCTGAAGCACAGTTCTACTTTAATACATGGAGGGTTGCCATGAGTTGGAACTGACTTGATGACAAATTTTTTTTTTTTTAAATGGAATAAAGAATAATAATGTTAATGGTAACAAGAACAACAACAGCAACAAAATTCTCGTAGGCGTCAGGTCAGATCACAGTAAATTAACAGACACTGAGACGTGGGACACATATTAATAGAGTATTGATTCAGTAGGAGACTGTGTCAGTGACCAATCAGGAAAACTGAAAACACTCCAGGTGTGTCAAACAGAGGGAATTTAATACAGGGAGTGGGTCACATAGATGACTGTTGAATTGAAAAGCCCAATAAGGGGGGTGAGGTAACTCAGAGACTTACACCAGCAGAAGTCACTGTCACTTCCAGTGCTGCAAGGCCACAGAACAAACTGGTGTTGATACCAGAACCAACATGACAGCCCTCAGAGGTTAGGCTGTCCAGCACAAGCCAGACCTCAGAGGAAGCAGAGCTGCCGCCGGAGACAGCATCCAAAGCAGAAGGATACGGTGAGAGATATCTTGCCTCTCCCCTGCTTCCACCCTCCAATCTTCTGCCAGGGTCTCCTGTTGGCTGAACCTACCCAGCAACCAGAAGGTAGGGAACTTGGTAAATATAATTTCCTACAATCCAGAGAAGGAGCCCTGGTGGTGCAGTGGTTAAGTACTCAGCTGCTCACCGAAAGTGTGGTGGTTCAAACCCATCAGCCACTGTGAGGGAAAAAGATGTGGTAGTCTGCTTCTGTGAAGATTACAGCCTTGGAAATTCTATAGGACAGTTCTATCCTGTCCTATGTAGGGTCACTATGAGTTGGAACCAACTAGAAGGCAATGGATGTGGTCTGGTTTTGGACAATCCAGAGCAAAGCAGGGAAGGGCAAGGAAAGTGTATGAGAAGAACCGGGCAAATGATTGGCACAAAACTCTACGGTTTTCTTCATTTATCAGGAAGCATTTTACACTGATTGTCATTCATAAGAACAGGAATAGAATTTTTCAAAAGCAACAAATTAAGATTTTCATATGTACGAATGTTTATGCTGTAATTTCTGGTATTTAGTAACGATGTGATTGAAGAATAATATATATTATTACTGATATATGCTAGCACTTACTTTAGTGACAATGTGACTAAATAATAATGTATATGTTAACAATTGAATAGTAAATAACACTAGATACAACCTGACTTCTTTCAAGAAAAATTAAGAAATTTTACCATTATATTTCATTATTAGGTTCCATTATATTCATATATTCAGCTTTATATTTCATTTCACTCAAGTCTGACTCTAAGCCTGTCCTCAGAATCCACTTCATGAAGTAGTCTAAAATTGTCCCTTTGGTCTCTCAGAAACTTCCTTGGATTGGAGCTAACATGGGGCCATCCTTAATGAATTCTTCTCTCTGGGAGAGTATTTCCGTGAGAGACAAATTTATTTCTAAGTGAGAAAGTTAATGAATGACCTTTAAAAAATGGACGAGAGTGTTGCCCCAAGTGTAATGTGCTCCCAAACTTGCTTTGTAGGAAACTATCGTTGATAGGTCCTATCTGATTGGCTCACAGGTCTTTAGTCTGAATTATTTACTCTCGGAAAGAAAAAGGAATTTATTGACCCCACGTATGACCTCCTTTGACTAACTGGCCACCAGCAATTTCTGAGTTTTTCTCTTCGAACTATATCTCCCTCAGGCTCATAGAACAGTATCTTTCTGAAAGAAGGTATCAGTGGGAACACTTTTTTTTTTTCCTGTGCTAAAAGTGATTATTGCAAAGAACAGTTATTGGCTTTATTAGTGATGAAAAATAGGAATTATTACTGATCAGTAAATCTCAAGTTTATTTTTAATTACCAGGTACCATTTGATGTAAGATCAACTGCCTTGTTAGCTTTTAGTGCAATTCTTTCATGAGGCACCACTGCAAATACATCAGAAAACATCCTTTAATGTGATTTTCCTGGGCCCCCATGTCTACTCAGCATTTCCCTTTGTTCCAATTGTACTGGGTCACCTGCTGCTTGAGCAGCAAGTCCCTCGTGCCTTTGATCCCTACTCTGATGGGGCTGTTATAACACTTAATATTTATAATCAGAGAGCTGCACGCAGGCTATTGTTACATATTCAGAATGTGCTTTTCCTTTCAATGAGAAGGAGAATAACTCCCCCTGATAACAGTAGGAGTGATGGAGGTATTCAGTGAAAAGGGGGAGACTCCAGTAGGACCATCTTGAGTTTAAGGGTGTGGGACAGGGTCCAGCTTTGCCCAGCATGATGAACCCAGGCTGGTGTCTACTGAAGAGGCAAATGAAATGAGCCCACTTGGAATGGAGGCAAACTTTTATCTACTACAGAGAAAGAGCCTCCTGGGAAAATACAGGCCTGCTAGGAAATAGTACCAGGTATCAAAGGTGATTTATGTTTCCTGTAGTCAGTTCTGAACTAATTCCCAGAAAGGCATGAAGCGATGCCAATTTGAACAGAAGACAAACTGTGCTCTCTGTCCATTTGAAATCACATCATCTACAAGAGTCATACAAATGGCTTAGATTTTTTATGGTCACTTACTTCTAAGGAGGTCCAATGGCTCCCTACCCACGATCTCATTAACCAGCGCACAGTGAACTCTGCTCTCCCACGTGCAGGAGAAGCGTGACTTCCCCGGGTAGAAGAGAGAGGCGCATCCT
>NW_004443938.1:14944831-14945865 GCF_000243295.1 Trichechus manatus latirostris | reverse complement strand
TTGAGAAAGTATTTGGACACTAGGAGTATTTGAGCAACAAGCATTTATAAAGTAACCATTGCTTCTGGCCATTCTGTTAGACATATAGTATGAAGTATGAGGGAAAAGCAGGGAGCTTGGTGGCATTACTAATTCCTCCAGATAGACCTTCCAAGGACTTCAGAGAATCTGTTGCCATATACTTTATAAAACCCTCTCTGAGGTTGGGGTAGGAAAATGACTTTCCTTCAACTCTCGTCCCACGATCTACGAAGTTGCGTTGCTTTATATATTATGGTTCAAATGATTGCTTTTCCTTCATCCTACTCTCTCCCCATCAAACCAGTCAGTGCACATACACACACACATACACAGTATAATAACCTCAGATCCCTAGAGGCTTCTAACTGTAAAAACTACAGGAATATCATAAAGCTAAAAGTAGGGCTCTGCTTTAACAAAGATACTCCTGACATGTGCCCTACAGCAACAAAATAATGTGGGAGCGAGAGGCTCCACCGCCGGGTTTAAGTTCGCAATCAGAATCACTTGAGACAAAAAATATCATCCTTGTTTCAGATGTCAACATTAGCTGATAAAAATCGTGCTTATTTATTCTGCTTCAAACTTCTAAGCTATAATTCCCTGGAAACTTTTTATCAAAGTAGACCTTCCCATGGCTCAATTCAGAGTGATCGTTAGTATAGTCAAGTTCTGTCAGGTAATTGGTCATCACATTCAGGAAACAGCCCATTGTGCCATTCTTCCATGCTTCAGCCCACGCAAATCCCAACTTATTGAAGCAATTAAATAGCTACATTATGGACTGAAGAAGAAAGTACATCCCAGAAAAAGTTAATCCCATCACAGTAATGACATTAACTATGTAATTATGGGAGACCAAGTAGAAGTGTTTTTCATGTCTTGCCCCCATAATTCTTTCTCCCTCATATTGTTATCTCCCATGTAGTTGTACGATTATTGTTGGGAAATTAAAGTTATTATATTATATTATGGAGTCTGATTTTTCACATTTAACAAAAAATAATCTGCCT
>NW_004443938.1:14943475-14944215 GCF_000243295.1 Trichechus manatus latirostris | reverse complement strand
AGTGGTTTTTCAGGATTTGCCCCCATAATTCTTTGTCCCTCATATTGCTATCTCCCATGCAGTTGCACCATTGTTACTGGGAAAATAAAGTGATTATATGGTCATATTTAAGCTAAACAATTGTTTAGCTAAGTTAGTAATGAATGTTCGCCATGAGCATTGGGATCTTTTAAAGAATTAAAGCATTAGGACTCTTAACCTTAATGATGAAGGTTTATAGAACAGTGATTGTGCATGTGTGGGTAGCACCAGCTATGAGCATCATAGTGAGGTGAGCAAACCTTGAGTTTGGTCCACCATCTCTTCTATACTTGTTCACTCCCCTTCCAAGTTTCCAGAACTTTTCGTGTTGGAATGTGTTTAGGGCAGAGTGGTATGGTACATGTTGCTTTTTACATTAATCTCTTAACTTGCTGACAGTTCACACTTTGAGTTAATGATCACTAATCTCAAGTAGGCCATAGATGCTGCCTGGAAATCATTCTAAATGTCCTTCGTCCATTGACTTTCCTACTCTCCTAGATGACTTTTTCATACCTCCTCAAACCTCTAACACTTCCTCCCTCATCTTCACTCTGACCTGATAACTTCGTTTCCTGTATCGATGGAAAATAAAAACCATTAACAGGGTAGTTCAACAATCTCTCACCACCATATCTACCTACCTACCAGCATCAGTACCCACATACTCTTCTTCCTTTCCTTATACCATGGAGTAATAAGTTAATACCAGCCCCCCC
>NW_004443938.1:14942199-14943109 GCF_000243295.1 Trichechus manatus latirostris | reverse complement strand
GTTTGCCAGGACTGAAAATATTGCCTTTCTATCCAGCGGGTGCTCTTCTCTGAACTGACAGCAACATTCATTGTATTAGAGATGGGGATGGGGTGCTCTGTATGATTATATGTGTGTTATTGTGAGGAGAAAAGTGATGGAAGTAGGGAAATCGGCTGGGGAGGAAGGTGCGGGAATGAAGAAAGGGGACATAAAGTAAGATAGAAGGACATGCCCACTGCCTGCTTCTAACAAAACCCTAAAAAAAAAAAAAATGTTTAAAAAGTTGATTTTGACTCATGGTGACCCCATGTATGTCAGAGTAGATCTGTGCTCCAGACAGTGTTCGGTTGTTGATTTTTTCAGAAGTGGGTCACCAGGCCGTTCTTCCAAGGTGCCTCTGGGTGAACTCAAACCTCTAACCTTTTATTTAACAGCCAAGCACTTACCATCTGCACCACCCAGGGACTCCAAGCAAAACCTAGAGTGGGATTAATGTTCACTCTTTCTCTGGGTGCCCTGTGTGGTCCCCATGACCTTGAAGGCAATCTCTGAGGTCCTAAGGAGGCTGGGTGAGGGTCATTGGCTGAGCAAGCAACACAGACCTTTTGCAGCAAACGTCAAAAGGTCCATGGAGACTGAATCACTGTAACTCCCATCGAGTGTGGCCAAGTTGGAGTGTTCCAGATGTGCCCCCAAGCTTCCCCAGGCCTGGATGGAGGATGTCCACCACTTCTCCAAATCAAAACAACTTCTGCTAGGCTCATCATGGCGGAGCAGGAAGGGTAAGACCAGAAGTGGCCCCTAGAAAGAGGTGGCATCAAATGACCCTTTACCAAAAGCCTCAGCCCGTCACCCGTGGCTATTTAAATTTGATCCACTCAAGCTTTGTCATCTTACCTTACTCCACTCCCCTGTGTAAATCCTCCTT